>NW_024582364.1:6432080-6548957 GCF_018398535.1 Haplochromis burtoni
TGTAACACCTCCAGATTTGACAGAGAAACACTCATTTTTAACACTCGATTTTAACTACTATCATTTTACACCTCAGAGTTACATTAAAAGAATGTGACTCTGCTTAGAGTAAAATTAACTCTACTTTTGCAAGGAGACTATTAACACCAAAACATTTAACACTTTTGAATTTGCTGTGTACAAAGGTTAAACATATAGAACGAGTCCTGTAAAATTTTAGCTTTAACCTCCTACCTGGCGTCCACATATATGGACATCACATTTTGGATTATTTAGACCAAAATACTCAATTTTGCTCTACAAGGGCCTGATATCCACTTACGAGGACATTATACTGCTACTGTTCTATTGAAATTTTAAACGAATATCCTCATATGTGGCTCTCATTTTTCTTAGAAACAAAAATTGGTTTAAAAAAAAAATCTGGTAATTCTTTGTTTTTACATTCATCGGGTCCCAATATGCCCAAATATGAAAGAGAAATTAAAATGCATGTCGTGGAAAAGTTCGGGTCTTAGGAGGTTAAATATAATTTTTTTAAAAGCGAACCATCAACCTATTTTCATGCCATCAGAGGTGATGTTTGAACACAAATATCTCAAAGATCATTAAAAATAAAAGCCTAAAATTTTCACTCTTTTTTTCTTACCATCAAAATGAATCAGGGTTTGTAACAGATACATCAAAATAATCTCTAATGACACACAGTGGTGTGTATATTTTTCATTTTCAAAACCTGAGTAACTCAATTTAAATATTTCTTGCCAAATAATCCTTTAATTAAAAAAACAAAACAAAAAAAACCATTTAAACTAAAAGACTTTATCCTCATCATCTCAAAGGTACTGAGAGAATTAATTTGGTACGTTAAATGTCTATGGAATAATCGGATGTTTGAGTATCTACGATTGCGTGACAACTGAGAAGACTCCACTGATCAGCTGATCGCCTGACCTTGTGTCGTGGTTTAAAAGTCTGGCAGAAGCCCAAGTTGCTTCGGCAAACACAAGCACAAGAGTAAAAAGTCAACCTTAAACATGTAATTAGACTGAAAAAATGTGGATAACCACTTTGTAGATTTGTTTATATCTGTCTGTCTGTAGCTTTTTTTTTTTCCATCTTTGTTTTGTGCCAGGCAGACACACCTTTGCTTAATATAGATCGAGGTGTCTTTGGAAAGAAAGTAATATACTTACTGCTATACATAGAAAGTATAATAAGTGGAAAACACAGGTTTCACACAGCAAGGAGCCAATTTAAAATTCACAAAAACATTGCTCCTTTTAAACCCACATAGACAATGAAAAATGCATTTCCAAGTTCTAAGCCTATGTGCTTGTGTTATTTTTGGCTGTTATAGTTAAATATTCGAACCATCAAATTCTATCTCCTTTCTCTTCTCGTAAAACTTTCTTTTAGAAATCACCTACAATCCTGAGGCAATTGCACAAATTTATTTTCACTGATTACAGAGTGAGATTAAAACGAAATGTAACTGCGCTACATTTACTTAAAAGAAAAACACCCTACATTTGTCGGTATCTATCTGAGAACAATACTAGTAGGTGCATAGCTCGATCTGTTTCTATCCAAACACACACCTTTAGACAGATTTTTTCCTCGCTGAGCTCCTGATCTAACAATGTGGGTGAGGAAGGTGTGGGTGGAGGGAGACACCTCTGTGGCTCCAGTAGAATGAACTGTGCTCTGTAAAACTCATGAGTGATCCAGTATTTCAGAGATTTAAATCCCTCCATCCCTTTTGTTCAGAAACTAGCAAAAACATCTGGTTTGTAAAGGATAAAGGCTGAAAACGTGGACAAATAGCAACATGTAACATTTAACACTGATGACATAAAGATTTATTTTGGAAATTTTACCCATTTCACAGGACTAGTGATGATTCCTATTTTCAGTTTACCGAGAACTTACTCTTCTGCCATCTGTAGAGTAGAGTTTCAGCACTGGGAACTGCAGGATCTGTGATAGGTAATCCAGCAATGCATCAAATGTTGGAGCTGTTCTTCTCTGCAAAACAATTGTGCGTTTAACACTTGGATCCCTGTTCTTGATGACCATAAGCCTCTTTGGTGTCCGTACTGCCACCCTTTCAGTGACCTTTGCTGGCCTGATGGCTTCATTCTTGCTGCCAAACTGACCAAATCTGAGTCCTTGACGCCGCCGCCGTCGCCCTGCACTGAGCGGTCTGGTAGTATTCCAAGGTACCTGCCGCCGGTTCACTTCATCCAGGTTTATTGGCTTCACACGTTTCTGGTCAGAGCACACATAAGCACCTCCATCATGTAAGTCATCTAATGCCTTAACAAGGTGAGTCCCCCGGGGTGTGGTGATAGTCCTCACTCCAAATGCCAGAGGCACTTTCTTGGAAAGAACATCCAGTAGAGCATCAAAGGTCTTAAAGGTGCGGGTATTGATGACCATTCGATGCCCTCCAAACTGATAGTCACCGCTTTTGTAGAAACATACTCTTTTAGAAGCTGAAGGGTCAGACGAGAGCTGCAGGGGTCGGGAGGGTAAGGTCTGCCCACTCTCAGAGGACAGTCCCTGGGTAGGGGGTTCCTGGATAGGTGTAGTGCTCATACTGTCTGGAGGGAACTGAAAAGAGAACAGAGAGGCCATTTCAGTGTAGTCAAAGTCGCTTTTATCCTTTTTTTTCTCTAATTTGATGAAACCAAGATATATAAAAGTTGCTTATAATATAGACAATAAGAGAAATAATACAATAGTAATAGGGAAACTGCACTTTTGGCTTAGTGCAAAGGACATTAGCTGTTTATGTGAAATATAATGAAAAAATAAAATAAATGAATATCAAACTACCACAAACCATTTTCTTTAGAATTTTCTCAGTGTGTAGGTTTTAGGATGCATTTAAGTTGTCATGAGTGAAACTAAACTGACTGCAAATGTACATAAAGAGGGCTGCAGAATATAATCATTTTTCCTGAGCAAATTCTGTAATCCATTACAGAGAAAACCTTTCAACTTTAACGTAAGGCGAACAAAGTAATAGAAACACCTCTGGTTATACTGAAACAGAGTTCAGTGTCATAAACTACATGTTAAAACTCCACAAATACAGGATTTAATACAGGACAGTTAGACTGAATTACATTTAGCTAAGTGTACCCAATAAACTGGCAACTTTATTTAGATTATATTAATATGATAATACAATATAAACATTTGTATATTATAAGTCAATATAAACACTATCTAAAATTTAAAAAAAGACACATTGAAAGAGCACCATTTGTACTTCAGAGCCTTTGTTGTTCTCATCAATAGAAGATACATATATTAGTGTACAGTAAAGATCGCATGGAAATGATGATGAATAATGTCTTGTAACTTATAACTTATAAACAGTAAACAAACAACATTGTGATCAGCAAGTCAAAGTGAACGTAAACACAGGCCCTTCACACCCCACCCATACACTAGATCAGACAACCCACTTGAAACACATTAAAATGACTGACTGGATAAGCAAACATGCCGATAGATGAAACAAACAAAATCTTACCTGATAGTTCCCATTTTATCCTAATAATAACAGCTAAAACAACAGAAAGCGTGTATCTGTTGCTCCTCCGAGCGCTGGTCAAAGCCTCTCAGCAGCGTTCGAGGGCTATTTTAGGACGTGCAACATCATGGCCAATTTGCCTAATCTTTGCTCACACTTAATCAGCACATAAGGCAGCAAAAACGCGAAAATACGTAGAGAGTGTACCACAGAGGACTAGAAGAGAATGCTTTTATTTGTAAGGAAGTAAATAAATGATTATGTTATTGTATTAGAGGAAGTGTGGGATATACATGTATATATTTATCGAATAGCTTATTTTGTATTATTTCCAGTAGGAAATCTCCATTTACAATACAGAAATGATCTTATTGGCCATATTTACCAGCGATAAGGTTTTCTCAGCCTTATTGGCCATAAATACCTCATCTCTCCTTTTCCTTATTTGCACTTAAAGACAAAGTAATAAATATTGGGTGACTCAGAGAAGGGTCTAGTAAGTACCAGAATAAGAAATAAATGAAGAAGATGGTGGGAAATGAAAGTATTCCTGCTTTCCAGTTTAAATGATATTAGTGAGTGTTTGCCTCTTCCAACAGATACCACAGGTGGCTTGGACTATTTCTAATTTGCAAGCAGTCTGTCTAATCAGATTTGAGAGGTCTTCGCCTAATAGGGATTAGGTTAAAGATTTTGCGCGCTGCTGACAGCGTGAGGTAGAATAAAGTCTTTAGAGAGCACTTTTACCTCACAGCAGGTATTGAAAATCCACCATCAGGACACATGATGCATCAGTATTTAGAGTTCATGCAGTTTGTGCAGCGGGGCTTTAGTAAATAAACAAGTGGGGAAATCTGTAGCATTGTATCTACACTTGGATGGGGCAATTCATCCAAATGCATGTTGTGGATTTTGAATTTTGGCCGTTGGGAGAGAAGCTAATGTTCGAGCACATGCATCAGGAGTTGAGAGCTGTGTCACTGTACTACAGTTCCCATATGGTATGCCAATTCCTAACTGGCCCCGACTGAATAAAAGGCATTCATATCTCCTGCTAACGTGTACCATCCTAGAAGATGGAGACAGTGGTGGTGAAGAAAGGACATGTGTAAGTCGTCAGGATTAATCCATTACATTTTTTGTGTAAATAAATGTAAATAAGTACAATTATTTTTCATTACCTCATTTCTCTTGCAAACTACATGGCTTTTAGCACTAATTTTAGCATTTAACCTCTCTTTGCTATATACTCTACATTGTATGTACTGTAGCTACCAGTGTATTGCACTTTCTCTGTTAAATTATTCAGAGTGTTTGCAGTGTTTGCCTAACCTTCAGTCATTAGGTGGTAATGTCACATGCTGGTCTCTTTGGATTACAAAGATCCAAATTAGCAAGTCAGTCGTGTCACTGTGTAAGATCAACAGTCTGCCATCACTGTGGCCTGGATTGTGGTCCTCAAAGGTTACAAGTTTGAACTACACAACAGTCGTGCCTTCTTCAAAAGCCCAAGTCCATCTAATAATTCCTTCAGAAAAACAGGGGCTCTTTCATGGGCTTTTAATTACGCTCAGTAATACATTATTCACCACTGCTTGGGGCAAATCTAATAGATATTGTATATTTTAACCGCTTGACAAGATGGCAGCATCTGTGTTTTCACATGAACTTAAGCTCCCAAACCACAGCTTACAATGAAGCCATGACACCACCACTCTGCATGTCCACTTAGTCCAGCAAACTGTGACATTGTTTTAACCCTCTGCAGTGGTGACAGATGTGGCCAAAGGTCTTCATAATGTCAGGGTGCCTGTCTATCTGTCACATTCTCCTGTAAATTATTTATTTCAGTCCTTTCCTAACTTTTAAATAAAATATTCCTCATATTGTATCCTATCCCTTGAAGGAATCTGTACAAACACATACTTGCACTTAAGGATGAACAAGCTGGATCTTTCTGATTTTTTGTCTGCTTTTTTTTTTTATGCCAAATTCACCTGGTTTCACACATATGTCTAATAGGATAACATCATTACATTTTATATCCAAAAGGTCAGATGCCAACTTTCTTTTCTGATCTATTAGAATGAGCTTTGTTGACCAAATATGAACACATGCAATGAGTCAGTAAACTTACACACTGGTAAAGCAGGGCAATGAAACTCAAAAATATGAAGTCTAGTTAAAAATATAGCCTAGGCGGGTTCCACAATAGCTTTGCAATAGATTAGCAACATGTCCAGGGTGTACCTTGCCTCCTGCACAATAGCAGCTGTCTTGTGTAACTTTAGTTTTTTAGCTTGAACTGAGTTTCTGATGCCAGTAATATACAGTAATATATATGTCAGTTACTTATTATTATTATTATTGAAAAAAAAAACTATTTAACTAACTAAAATAAAAAAGAATGGAAAATTGAAAACACTTAAAACTAATTGAAATTAGTTTGTAAATTTGGAAAACTAGCTAATAATAATAATATTAATAATAACAATAATAATAATATAGAGAAATATAAGAGGTTTTAGTATTTGTTAGTTTGGTAAAAAGAAAATGTTACCAGATCTTGCCTAGTGACGTATTGATGGACTAAAACTAACCCTGAAACTATTTTAAACTGAACTAAAATTATAAACATTTTTACACAATAAAAACTAAACTGAAACGAGCAAACCTGCTCTGGAAACTGAATGAAGTGAACTGCCTCAAAAGCAATACATCGAAACAAACAGAAAACAAACAAAAAACAAAACTAGAACTAACTAGAAAATACAAAGCGATTACAACTTATGAATTGTGTAAGTTCTGGACAGTAACCTGTTGTGTGAGTGGCTGTTTTTGTGAAAACATAAAGCCGGAGTGTTTAGGCTGTTGGTCAAGTTGGATTGTCTCCGATTGTGAACCTAGATCCGGATGGCACTTTGGCGCTATCTAACGACAGGTCGCCATGCTGATTAAAAAAAAATCCAGGCTTTGTACGAAGATAAAATTGGCAGATGTTATGAAATATAGTTTTATCTCGGTATTCGGAAAGTCTCCTCTTTGATTAAATTGTCTAGGTGATAGCTGTTCTGGGATATCAGGCTTCCAGAAGGTTGTATGTCGATTGAGTTCCCTTGAGCTCATCGTGCATCTACTAGTCAGGTCTGCTGCGGTCGGTGTGCGGTCCCGGTCCGCCGACTAGCTGTCACTGCCGCTGCTTTCTGTTCAGTGGCGTGGTCTTTGTGGCAAATTTAGTTTCTGGCTTGGTTCTAATTCATTTGGACTTTACCAGCTCGGTCACCATGGGCAAAAAGGAAGAAGAGGAGGTCATCAGAATTGCGAAGAAGATCGATAAAATGGCGCAGAAGAAAAACGGGGTAAGATGTGTGTGAGGGAATGAATGCCGATCTGACTGATGGTGTAGCTAACATGAGCGCTAACTGGAAAATCCAGTCAGGATCGGGCTCAACGTGTGCTAAATAACCCCAAAGTTGTCAACAAAAATTCTGCACTGTTGTGTTGTTCCGCTGACGATGGTTTTCCGGTCCTTGCCCTCAGCAATTAGCTCCAAAGCTAACCTACCTGTTGTTATGACTAATGGGTTAGCCGCTAATTAGCTCCCTTGCGAGTCTGTTTATGTGAATGGCAGGTTTCTATGTTGCTAGGACTTAGCCACGTAGCATCCTACTAACCGCTGTCAGCTTTATGGCCTCGCAAGGCAATAATACAATTCTAGATCTGGTCACTTTTAGCTAATTTAATGACTGAATATCAAATCGTTAAACAAATTAGAGTGATATTGTTCTGTTATCCTTCGGGTTAGGTTTCATTTTCGGGCTTGTTTGGGGGAGGTTTCTTAGTAGCTAATTGGCTAACTGTTAGCTACCAAGCTGCCGCTCCTGTAGTCCAAGCATCATTGCATAAACATAAACAAAGCTGCAGCTAATGATTATCCGTTAATCTGCTGATTATTTCCTCGATTAATAAACGGAACCTTAAAGTGTAAAAGATAATGTAATCAAAAGACTGTAACAGTCCAACATACAATCTAGAATCCCCCAAAAAATGAAAGTCGGGAGATTGGAAGAGATTACCATCATAGTGTAAGGAAAGAGTTAGCTTCATAGTTTCAAGTCAATTGTGAAATGGTACTCCGCACAGAGCTTATAAATAGGAGCCTAAACGTCAGATAATATAGACAGAATACGTGTACGATGCCCAGCGTACATGATCACTGAAAATATCTTAAAATGACCCTATCCTGAAGTATAATTACACTAATCCAACGGCACATGAAAATAGTATGATTTCTCTTGTGCTTAATTAAAATTTAGATGGGTGGTCTATTATTAAAAATGCTTACCATACAGAATTTCTCCTCAAGAGCTGTTTTTCTTGTGTGTTGTGTGTGCGAAAGGAAGTGTATATTGGGATAAGCTCATATAGTCTGTCAGTGAGTTTAAATACTACTTTTTATGTTAAACGAGAATTTGAAAAAATGTGAGATTCAGTAAACTTCAGAAGTTTATACCCCTAAAAAAGGTTTTGAGCTTGGACCAATTTGTAGCTTGTATAACTTTCTTTTGTAAAGTCTGTAATTTCTCAAAATAAGTAGGATAACATCAAATAAAATTAAAATGTCTTTGACAAATAACCCAACACAATTACATGAATTTCTTAAAAGCAATTTGTCATTATGACTCCTAAAATTTAGAATGTGAAACCTCCAAAATTTTGTAAAAGCTTACCCCATTCATAACCCTACTGTTTTCTGGATACACGCATGTTCTACATATTTTTGGTTTCTGTTTGAGTAAAATACCATAAAATTAGTTTTTCCACTATTTAACAATAACATATCTCATTTGTTATGCAAAGAAAATAGATTTCCATTAAGATTATTATTATTATTATTATTACTATTATTATTATGATTATTCTGTTTTTTTCCCAGTTCACTGACAAAGCAATTGTACATTGTTCTATCTGCTTAATATAAGTACTCCAGGCTTAAATCCACAATATGACACCCCCCCCCCCCTTCACTTTGCTTTTGTTTGTTTAAATGGTAAATGGACAGTGTTCCTCTGGTGTTACTATTATTAATACTATTATTAGTAATAATAATAAAGGCAATCTGTTGCACATGCTTCAATGAGATTACTCTAGCAGAGCTGGAGATCTAGCTACAGTCTTCGTTTAGCAGATGTCCTGCCCTGTCTCTTGCCTACCACATTTAGCACATTTAATTTCAAAGAGACATGAGGGGTAGTGCCCAAAGTCTGACCTGCACAGGCCAATCTGCTCAGAAAGAGCACTGCAGTTAGTCATATAGGTGGATACATTTTTCATTAATGTAACTTACATTTTAAATGGTATCAGAATAATTTAGCCAATGGGGCACAGTGGCTTTACTCGGCAGACCTGGACCTCCGATGATGTGACCCAAAAGATAAACACTGGTCACAATAACCTGGATGTGTCATCTTACTTTTTAAAGGCAGACGAGGCTGAAAGGCCAGTATCAGTTGTTCAGACTGTTGCTGCTCAGCTTCCATATCTAAGGATTCCTAAATTACGTATAATCTGGAGTAGATTGAATCCAAAGAAGCTGCCAGTTTGAACAACATTTGTCTTTTAACTAGTCTTTTATTTAAAAGTGGCCAAAAGGTGTTAACAAATTTTTGCTCTTGGTGTTTGTGCCAGATGTGCAAATGTATCAGCGGTAACATGTGTATAGATCCTGCCATATTACTGAGACAGTGCAGAGTGTTGAATGAGCTGCCATTAGCACAAGCTTCCATAACATAGCAGGATGTTCGAAGCACCACATTTTCCTTTTTTGTTTTACTATGTTTTCTTGTGGCTAAATACAGCTCTGGTCTTACTCATGTTGATGATAGAGCTGAGTAATCAGTTTAGAGAAAACAAAAAGTGTGTTATGGTCTAAATGATCATCCCTCCACTTTATTCTGCAGGCTGGAGCTTTGGATCTCTTGAAGGAGCTGCGCAGTATCCCCATGACTCTGGAGCTGCTGCAGGTATCATTGCTCATATGTTCTCTGGCTCTGTCCTGGACACAGGCAGCGCCGAAACCCAGATGCTCTGACACCATGTCTTTTCCACAGTCTACCAGAATCGGGATGTCCGTTAATGCCATCCGTAAACAAAGCACAGATGAGGAGGTTACATCTCTTGCAAAATCCTTGATCAAGTCATGGAAGAAGCTTTTGGGTAATTATTATTTTTGTCTTCTATAATGTACTTGGAGATATCTTTTGCATGTCTAAAGCTGTTAGGCATGCTTGTATCAACGCCTATCGATCTTCATGAAATCGAGCCAATTTTGAATTCCCCCCCCCCCCCCCCCCCTTTTTTTTTTTACTGTAACACATTGCACTCTGCCGGGTACACCAGCTGTCAAAAATGTCCTCTTGTTCTTTTTATAAATTGCTGACACCAATTCTCAACCCACGGAGTTGTGAGTAAGTGAGCTGTTCAGCAGCACAAACAAATGAACAGCAGCCAGCAGTTTGAGTGAAGATTTGAGTAAAGACAAGCATCAGCCAGAGAAGATTAGAGAGAAGAGATGTTTTTATTGAGGTGTAAAATAGACATAATACTTATTCTTTTTCTAAATGCCTAAAGAGTTTGTGGTTTGTAAAGTGAAATCAATACCGCAGCAGGGGATTGAATGTGTCTTTTCTATTATAATTGGATCTATACCTAAATCTGGATTTCTCTTTGAGTTTCACTGTTTTTTATTTATTATCCGTTTAGAATGTCATAATGATTATTGATACATAGGCCACTCATTTCCCAGCCTTATGTTTACGCTTTAAGGGAAATTACAACGTAATATTAATTTTGTTTAATCTGGCTTGATTCCTCCATTCTTATTGCATACCTTTGCCCTTGCTCACCTTAAGGCCCTTTCCCATTGGATGCGGCACGCACAGTGCTGTGCTCTGAAACCCATTCATTTCCGGCTGCGAAAATCAAGGCGTGCCAGTACTTGCGCATGCCATGGTCATCTTCATCTGCAGCGCACTGTGATGTTTCTGTTGGTTGTGCGAACGACCAGTAGAAACGAAGCCTACTGCTGCGCCAGTTCAACCACATGACACAACCACACAAATTTTGGATTCTTTGCTCTAGTTAGCGGTAATTGCAGCCCATGCTGCGTCCGATGTGAAAGGCTCCTTATGTTTTATGGCTGGCTGCATTTGTGGTCAAGGGCATGAATGTGATGGTAATTTTGGGCTTTTAGTAATTTCTTTGAACTTTTCTTTTTCTTATTTCTTTTTAATGAGAAAAATCAAAAACAAAAAAAATTGGGTGTAAAAGTTTGAATTTATTTTGGATTTTCTTTCATCCACATAGGGTAAAAACACATCGGGTCAAATACAGCCTCAAATATATACATACACTCAAATCTTTTAAAACATGCTGAAGCTTCTGCAATGTCTTTTTAATTTGACAAGGCCTATAGTGATCATGATTGATTGCACGCTCATAACTACAACTGGTAGTGTGTCTTTGCCAGCATAAAAATGATTTGTTTTACAGGACTCATCAGACTCTGGAATACTCAAAACTAACTCCAAGGAATTCAGTGAAGATCTAAGAAGGAGATTTGTAGATTTATTCAGCTGAGAAGGTCTCCTCTAAACAACAACAGGTTCTAAAATTATCAGTTCAAATAAGAACCACCAAGCCTCAAGCCTGCCTTGGAAACTGCTGGAAACACCAGTGAAGCAAGTTTTAGAGAAGTTCTCACCTTCTCAGTCCTCTGAGAAGGTGAGAACAAAGAAAGAAGCAACTGCTCCGAACTTGAAACAACACGAGCTCAACTGAAATTTGCAGCTGCCCACATTGACAAACCAAATACCTTGTCGAAAATGATGAGGTATGAATGGAGGAGTAAAGGTGAGGCTTTTAAGCCTAAGAACACTGTCAAGCAACATCGTGGTGGTGGCATTATGCTCTGGGGCATAATGCTACAGTTGCTGTCAGTGCTACTGGTACGTTGCACAAAGTTGATGGCATAATTATGAAGCAGAGCTGCCTCCAAAATTTGCAACTTTACCCCAAATCAACAACTTTATGGTTGAAACTTGGACACAGTTGGGTGTTCCATCAGGACAGTGAACCCAAAAACACATCATAACTGGTTTTGGGATGGATAAAGCAGGCTAACATTAGGCTTCTGGAATGGCCTTCCCTTCACCTCTCACTTCCTTGATTTTGATGCCTTCTTAATTCTTCTCACTCATTCTCCAGATGAGCCAGGAGCTGGAGATAAAACTTCAGAGGAGAAGAGGAAAGAACAATCAACGCCTGTCGTCTCTCCTTCACAAGGAAGCCCAGAGGCAAAAGAAGAAAGGTAATAAGGAAAACTTTTTTTTCCTCATGCACACTTTTAGCAATGCTCTCCATTTTAGTGTACACCTGGAATACATCTTTCATACTTAGGAGTTGGAGAAGATATAAACCAAGCCTCAGCTAAGCTAGTGTACTCATAGTTCAAGCCTTGAGCCTGGATAAATGGGAGAGTTGCCTCAGGAAGGGCATCTGGTGTAAAGTCAGCATCACATCAGACATTCAGATCCATCCACTGTGATGAGTCCTTGGGAAACAAGTTAGCAGCTGAAAGCACCTACTATATCTTCTGCTTCTAAGTGTGTTTTGCTTCAGAACTGATTATGACACTTCTTATTGCTCCCATAGCAGCTCCAGCAGCAATTCCAGCAGCAAGAGTGAACCCAGTGAAGTTGCTCCCAACACATTAATCAACACCTTTCCTCGTGCCCCGAGTACCTCTGACTCCATCAGGCTTAAGTGTAGAGAGATGCTAGCAAGCGCTCTGCAGACTGGAGGTAATCTGAAACGTTAATATGACAAACTTTCCAAAGCACTTATCTGTAATTGTTTTCTTACTCTTTGTTTTTGTCCACTGCCTGATACTTTTTCCTTTACAGATGATTATATCGCTATTGGTGCTGATTGTGACGAACTTGGAGCACAGATTGAAGAATATATCCTTTACATTATAATAATGTATACTTTATTGATCCCCGTGGGGAAATTACTAATCAGGTGTCCGGGGAACACTGTGTAGGGACAGTACCTTGCTCAGGGGTACCTCAGGGTAGCTGTTCGGTGGATTTGAACCCCCAACCTTCCAATTATGGGGTGACCACGCTACCTACTGAGCTATCCCTGCCCTCTGATTGAACTCTTTAGAGGCAGAGTTTTGTTATTTCATGATGTTCTGGATATAGCTACTGTCTTCTCAGTGTCTGTTGTGTGTTTTGGTGCTGGTGATATAAATGAGCACATTGTGCCTTTCATCTTTTGAATCACTTGTTTTGTCTGAACACTAGCACCCTTTAATTATAGCGTGTTACACAAATAAAGAGACACTGGAGAACCTAAAACAAAGAACGGTAGGCATGCTTGATAAATGACTACATTAACCACTCTAATAATCGACTAGAAGCATCAGCACTAAGCCACCTGAAAGGCCGGGGATTTCTTTTTGTTATTATTATATAAATTCATTGGTGAAGTTGAATTCTTTGACCTGCAATTACGCATCTTCCAAGAGTTTAAGAACACAGACATGAAATATAAGAACCGCGTGAGGAGCCGAATCTCAAATCTGAAGGATATGAAGAACCCGAATTTAAGGAGGACCGTGCTGTGCGGGAGCGTAACCCCTGAGCGGATGGCTAAGATGACCGCAGAGGTGTGTGAGCTGGTGATGGCACAATCTCAAGAGATAAACAGTGCCCTTAGTAATTGTCACTAATTATATATTTCGCTCTCTCACGATAGCAGATTTAGTTTACTTAAACACTTATTGGCACTTCTTTCTTTCTTTCTTTCTTTCTTATTTTTTCCACCGCTGTAGGAAATGGCCAGTGATGAGCTGAAGGAAATGAGGAAGAATTTGACCAAAGAGGCTGTCAGGGACCACCAGATGGCCACCACTGGGGGCACTCAGACTGATCTGTTCACCTGCGGCAAATGCAAGGGAAAGAGCTGCACCTACACACAGGTATGGATATGCAGGCTGCCTGTAGAGGTCTTTGTGGAGGTTGTAGTTATTTAATTTGTTCAGACAATGTGAAATCTGATAAATCCATGTATATTGGTATTGATAGAGCATACGCTGATTTAGTAGTCCATGATTTTAAGTGACTTTCTTTTTCCGTTTTCTTTCCCAGGTTCAAACTCGCAGTGCTGATGAGCCAATGACCACGTTTGTCTTCTGCAATGAATGTGGAAATAGATGGAAGGTATGTGCCCTAATGCAGGTTTTGTTGAGTCAGTCTTGGAATGCATTAGCCTGTAGACTTCCATCATCCATCAGACTTAAACTTCAGCGATAGAAGTTTAGATAGTGCACTAAGCTCGTTTACAGCAGAGATGTACCAGTTGTGGAACCAGTCAAATGGTTAAAGATACAGTTTGGCAGATGCGTAATGCTGATGTCAATATTTTGTTTGTTTTGTTCCATCTTTTGGGTCACGGAAACAGAGTAGCTGTCTTTTGGTGTTAAATTAGCAAAAACATTTATTTTCAAATTTACACTTTTAAGCCTCAGTCCTGCTTATGTTATTAATGTAATACAGGTTTGGGGTATACTAGTAATTAAGTCTTCCCTAGTTCTTGGTCTCAAATTATATTGATATTTTTCCTTTAAAAGAAAGGAGATGAAAGATATTTTATTATGTTAGCCAGTTCGAAATGATTAAAGAAAGCATTTATCTGTTTGTCAGGTACCTTTAGAAAAACGGCTAACTGATGCCACATTCAGGCTCATGTTGATTAAAATCTAAAAGGGCCTGTTTGTAGAGGTCAGACTCTCAGCCGACCATCCATGGGAATAGATTTTCCATGACTGCGGGGTCTGCAAAGACCGCACTTGCTCGACGTGTATGTTAATTGAATGTATGATAGTGACTAAATACACAGTGCACACATATCTGGTGTGTGAAGCTGTTGTTGCTTTTATTGCAATTTGTTGCTCTAAAGGTATGCGTATGGTGCCCTCTGCTCTGTTTATTTATTTATTTTTTAATTTATTTTTATAATAAACAAATGCCATGGCCAAGAAGACGACTCATGACTCTGCCTTCTACCTACTTGGTTGTAACTTGAAGATCAGTGTTGCAAAAACAAAAAATCCTATCCCATGATTTTTTTTATTTTTTTATTTGATCATTTTTATTATAATAATTTTTTTTTTTTTTTTTTTTTTTTTTTTGTTCTAGTTCTGCTGAATCTGCGGCATCATCCACGGCACTCCTACAAGTAGCAAAATTCCTGGACCAGATTCTGTCTATCTGCAACAGATTGGAGCTTTCTATTCTGTGGTACATGGTACACAACATGCCATACAAAGATGCCACTGCGGTTATTGTTTAAGTAAATATCTTGTTAATAGATTGAGCTCATTGTTGGTTCCCTCAACTCCTTCCCCTAAAAATTATTTTACTAGCGTTATTAGTTGTTTCTCACCGTCAGATATATGCGATGGATCTTATCATGCTCTTTTATCTGCATTTTTTATATGTAGTTTTAACACTTTGGACAATGTTGTTTTGCTTCCCCCTCACAACATTGCATTGTTTTATTTAATTTCCCAATAAAGTGTAATCCATTTGATTAAAAAGAGCTGCTTTTCATTAGCTGTCTTTTATGATGGGTTTTCAGTCTCTTCTGGTTATTTAAATCTTTAAAATTATACTAAGCAGGTCGGATCTGAGAGAACAGACATCTTCTGTGTGTGTGTGTGTGTGTGTGTGTGTGTGTGTTACAGAGTATACATTTGTAATTGATGGAATATTCATCACATCAAAGCGAATGCTGATGTATGCATATTAATCCATCCAGGGACAGGATAATATCGTTGGCTGGAGAAGGGAAGATGCACCAATTGTTTTCGGCTTCCTCCAGGATTTTTTGGTTTTTTTGAAATAGCCAGGTGCAACCACTTTATGTTGATGGGCTGTTCTGCTGCTTCACCACCACATAAAGTGAACAGTAATACAAGATTAAGATTTTTTATTCACTGAAAAGGGCTAAAACTGAGGAAGGCCTGGTGGTAGACATTACACTTCTCTATATGTTTTATCTCACGTTCTTATTTATTTTTTAATTGAACCTTTGTCGAAACAACTTTTTTTTTTTTTATTGTGAATTCGATGAAGCTCCCTGTATAAAATTCAGACACAGCAAAATATTCCTATATAGTTACAATTAGGTCCATAAAATTTTAGACAGTGAGTTTTAAATCAAACTGTCAATGTGTGAGTTAAGTAGAATTTATCTTATTTATTTAATTAAATGGGTTTAACAGAGTGTTGCACGTTTGTACCTGTCAAACTATGTTACCTTTGTACCTAAATATAGAATTTAAAATTGGTTCTATGCTAGGTTGTCTGTTATGTGTAGACACAACAACACAACACTGGTTCATCTCTTGCTTTTATGTTTCACAGATCAGGGTTACGTGGCTTGACAAACAAACAAAACAAAAACTAAAAAGATAAAAGCAGCTAATTCTCAAAGATAAACTTTAAAAGACCTTCAGGGAAAAAAAATATTATACAGTCTGAAGATGTGGCTCAAGACCTTTGCACAGTACTGTGAAAGAGTATGAATTTTTCAAAGTTTATAAAGCATTTCAAAATAGTGTGGTACACAAGTAACTGCATATTGCTACAATCCTCTGCGCACTTAAGTTAAACTGTTTTTCTTTAATTCTAATTGACATGTTGTGCTCATGTGAACGTTACCGTATATTTCAAGGAGTTCACAGAATTCATTACTTTTGATTTTAAATGTTCTTAATTAGGATTTCACCTGATCTGTGTTATTTTTAAAAGAAATGTCTTCCAACAGAATCATGAATTTAAACTGCTCAAACTTACACAGGGGCAGATGTACTGAAAGAATTCTTCCATTCCTATCAGTGAACTGAGTTGGTTGAATTTTCTGTTAGGACATTATTAAAGTTGTTTCCTGACACATTTTACTGATATTGGTGTCATGCAGTTTGCTGATTAAATCATTCCAGAGTCAGTAAAATTATTGTGCTTTATTTTATCTTAATCGAAATGCCCACAAGTCATTATTTTCTCGAAGAGTAGCAGAAAAAAATAAAATAAAATCAACCATTTACTGTAAACATTCACATTATTCGTATTTTTTTTAAAAATGTATTCTTCAGTAAACTCAGCGCAAAATAACACATTTCATATAGTAAACAGAAAAGAAAGAAACATTTATAGGCATCACTCCAAACCACTGGCTTAGGTTGTGTTTTGAGGTTGATCCGCGCAGTGAACCCATCAACTCAGATTGCACGCAGGTT
This sequence comes from Haplochromis burtoni, assembly GCF_018398535.1. Classification (NCBI taxonomy): domain Eukaryota; kingdom Metazoa; phylum Chordata; class Actinopteri; order Cichliformes; family Cichlidae; genus Haplochromis; species Haplochromis burtoni. The sequence continues at coordinate 6,448,997 of NW_024582364.1, forward strand.
GGTAAGAAGTTCAGATCAACCGGCCTGTCCGCCAATCTTTGTTTGACATGTGCTGTCGTCAGCCTCTGCCCTACCAAAGTGAACTGATGTAGTCACGACTAAGAAATCAAGACAAAACACTTAATATTTTGGCCAATGAAAGGGACAATTTCCAGTAAACTGACTTCACGCTCCAGTAACCACGCTTACGGCAAGCGTTTGAAAGTAACCGCTGCCCATGAGAAAGATGTCGTAAAACTGAATGTCAAGGCACTTCCCCATGTGAGGATCTTGTCTTTGAGTGACACGTTTGTGAGGCAACAAAGTAATTCAACTAAAACTATTAGAGTACATAAAAGTATTAAACACTTGGCAACTCCAATTTTACTCAGTGAAACACTCTCGATAAAACGTATGAGCACAGTTTACATGGTAGCTTTGGTGTTGCTGCTAACCTGGCCGGAAGCCTACTGTCACTGATAATCATGTCAAATTATATATCATAGACGAGCTATGTAATCTTAAATAGTGATTTTTTGGTAATTTCAAAGTGTATTCCAGAAGGTTCCCTAGAAATGACTTTGAATAAAGTCTAGTTAGCCTGAGAAGAAAGTCAAATAAATACGAGCAAATACTTAAGCGGAAATTGAGAATGAAAAGCTTTAGATTTAAAACTTAAGAGCATCATAAATCTTCTTACTCTCAGCGTGAAAACAGATTCCATTCCAGCTGTTTGGGTCTTACAACAATAGGAATTCATATTTATTTGGGTTTAAATGATGGAATAATTTTCCTTATATTTAGTCTCAAATTAGAGTACCTTCAAGGAAACCTTCTGGAACGTTATTAGGAAATTACAGACCTATAAAACAGAGCCATATACTCTTTAAAAATAACATTATTTAAAGTTTTTTTGACAGCTTAGTAGAGTTTGGTCCATCACAGGACTTTAAATATGATTTGTACTTGTTTTTCTGTATTGTTTGTATACATCAATAAATAAAAAATACTTCATCTGGTAAATAGAATTACTTATGTCACATTTGTAAAACTATAATAAACCTATGAGGTGTGCAGTGAATAACACTTGAATTCAAATAAACATCTTAGACAGGCAATCTTTTGTGGTTAAGCTCAAGTAACAAAAGTTAAAACACCCTTCCATCGTTGATTTGAGTTTCTTAAGGAAACGAATTGCACGCCGTGACAAGAGCTGTTGTCACTTTCTGTTACTTCACTGATCGCCACGCTTACAGTATTTCTCAATCACGCACAAGTTCTACATGAACTGGAGTTGCCAAGTCGCTGTCACAGGTACTGAAGTGTGAGGTTAGGGGACCAAACGGGGTGAAAACAAGGTAAAATCAGTACAGTACCCCACAAAGCTGCCTGCAAGTAGAGCTAACGTGTAGCCTTTGACTTGAGCTTTGATTTTTGTACGCAGGAAATAGAACCAGGCGTTTCCACATAAAATACCCACAATTCCATTTTTACTATTTACAAACTCATAAATATATAGTCTACAGTAGGAATCATTTTCCCCCCAAACGATCATACAAAAAACAACAGACCATAAAAAACTCTGAACACAAATAAAATAGATTATTTCTATCAAAAGAAAGAAAAAGAAAAACAAAAGAATTAAAATGTATTCATATTCCTTTGGAGTGTTTTGCTTTGTTGATCTGTAGCAGTACTTGTGATGTCAAGCCCTCGGGAGATTTTAAGACCTGAGTGTCTTCAGTCAGGTGCAGATCACAATAGCGCTGAGATCCCTGGGAGGGGACAGGCCCGAGGCCTGATTCATGTAATCCTACACTGAACATACAAAGAAAAAATTTTAAAAAAGGGGGGTAAGGTCTGGGAGAGGGGTAAAGAGAGTTAAAAGATCACAGGTCATCACCACCCTAAGATTCAGGGGACTGCTCTGACAGGGTGTTGAGCAGGTTTTTGTAGGCTGGGGAGTTCATGTAGCGGGGATACGAGTCTCTTTGCATTAGTGTGTAGATCTGCAGCTGGGCATCGTCAAAGGTGTGCGATGTGGGCTCCTGCATGTTCCTGTTAATCGTCTCGCGCACACGGGAGTCGAGGCTCACCTGGGAGTCGAGAGAATAGCCCGTTAGGGAAGAACAGCGTGTGCTCTTTTTGTGCGACAAAACCTTGAGAAATGTCACTGTTTGCTTCACGACTGAAAATTTGATGACGACCTGAAAGCTAATACACTGTAAAGAAAAGATGGACCAGGGCTCTGTGCAGTCACTCACTGAAGCCTCCAGTGGAGCATTTTGGCTGTCACCATCTAGCAGCTGTCACCATCTAGCAGGCTTATTCAAGGCATGGATCACACCAGTAAAACCAAGAAACCTTTACAATCATGCAGTAGTGGCTTATTGTTCTGTATTCTCTGTACTGATATTTTCCCCAAGGGGACAATAAGTTACAAAATGAACACCATGCTGTATAACAAAAAGAATCTAAACTGGTGATTAAGAGTGGAAGTGCATTAAGAAAGTGCCCAAACAGGAAGAAAGAAACAGGGTCATTTTTGCATTCTTAGCCACTCAGAGCCAAAGGCTGCATCCATCTTTTATATCTTTGAACTGGTTAACTTAGCTTTGCACAAAGACTGGAGTCAAGGGGAAATGGCTAACCTTTGCCTAACGCTAACAGTTTATATCACTAGATGTTTAAAGCTCACTATGTAAGGAGTGTGCTGCTGTTTCTAGATGTTCTAGATGCGCCCTCACACTCACACATACTTTCAGTATTTGTTCGAACAGGTCGCTAATATTTGCAAAACGATTAAATCAAAGCTCTCTGACCTCTTTAGGCGATAGAATGGAGATGTAGTCTTCGTAGATGACCCGAGCCTTCTCCTCTATCATACTCTTATTGGTCTCTTTCCTGAACTCCTCACAGGCTAGCCAGAAAAGCATGTTCTCCTCGCTGAACTCAGTGCGAAGGAACTGTCGAAAAGAGTTTCTCCCCGCTGGACAGCACATCAGCTTGTCAAACGACTGCCCCCATGAGCGCACCTCCTCCAACGTGGGCTTAGGACTGTGCAGAATAAGCGAGAGAGTGCCTTTAGCCAAGAGGATGCATTTAACTAAAAAAAAAAAATCAAAACACATTTTTGTACAGCGATATAAGCTGACCAGTCTTCACAGTCTGTGGTCCCTTCCTTGACGTCATAAGATGCCTTTCGGTTCCTATCATCTCGATCTTCATTCCTAATGGTAACACAGACATATAAACATACTTGGTGTGCGAAATAAGAATTTTATACTATTACAGTTACTATGAATACATTTAGCTTTCCTCCATTTTATTAGCAGGTGTGCTTACAAAGAAGCTCTTTATTAGTATATTTATTAATCAAACAAATACATCAATAATTTATATGAAGTGCAAGTGCTGAGACCAATAATTGTCATTTTTGCTTGAAAACCTACTTTGTAATTTGTTGTATGCACTCTCTCTGTATGTACACATTTAACTGCCGTTTATTAAATCGTGTGAGTGTGCTCGATGTTACGTGGCTGCACTGATATCTTTGGACATGAAGCATTGCAACTGCTTTCCAAGTACTGGACGCTTCATGGGCAGCAACTAAATAGTGTCATGATAAATGATTGACAGATGAGCTCCCTCCTAGCCTCCTACAACGGCACAAACACCAAGCGGAAACTGACTGGACAAACGCCTCTCGTGGGCTGTCCACTCCTGGGTTCTAAATCAAAGCCAGCATGGCGGTGCTTTTGCAAACTGTCTCTTATATAATGAAAATAGTTCATTTAATGGTGTTTCCAAATAGGGGTGCAGATTTATCTCAGTGGGTTAAGCAGGAGACGCGTATGCTGTAAAACTAATCCAGAACACCTGGGTTTGAATCCACCCTGAGGCCACTGTCCTATCAGAAAAAGGTTAAACAGCCTCACAAAAAAAAGTTTGTTTTCCCCCCAAAATATTTGAGGTTCAGTTGTAAGTTTAAAAGTTTCTTGCAACTTTAGCCATATGTCAGTATCGTTTAAATATGCTCTCTGTACTGTACTCAATTACAGAAAATTACAGAGTCAAATATATATTTGCCAACTACTTTGATTTTTACTCCAACTCCAACTCTAAATTTCCAGTAACACTACAGAAATCAAGACAATTAATGGGCTTATTAAAACTGTGAAATGGTCCCAGCAGATGCACTCCCTGCATGATCTTTAGTTCGTTGTTGTCACGGTGCTGCTAGATACAGATTCGCAAAAAAAAAGAAGAAAAAAATGTCAAGCCCATGAAGCACAAGCTGAATCCTGCGGTTGAGACACGGTAGCTGAGAGTGTCCTGCCTTGTGTGCAATAATGTCGGCCATGTTTGTGCCACAATTGGTGATTTCTCAGTTGGGGAAACACCTACCAGGAACAGCTACAGCAGCAACACCAGCAGAAGCAGCATGCATTCGAGCCCCGTGGGTTAGCCTGGCCCGGCTGGTCCTGCTGGGCCGGTGCAGTTCCCCCCGCTGCCGACTCCTGCTGCACCGACATCTGCCTCTTTCGCATCTCCATCCGCTCTGATCCCATGGGCTATAGGCAGAGGGGAGGGGAGAGGGAGGCGCTGAGTTCAGACTGTTCATGTCAGAAATAGTATTCAACAGAGATTTTGTCTTGTAAGAAAAATCTCTTGGCCTGCAATGCATTCATGTGATACAAATCAGTCCCAGGGTAACAAGGGTAGTAAGGGCATCACTGGGTGTTCTGACAGTAGAGCTGATGATAGTGTGAAATCCTGATCACGAGTCTATTTTTCCCCCTGGTACTTTCATCAGGACAGCTTCATCAAATTTATTTAGATTTGCCTCACAGGTTGACAACAATCTGTTTCTTAGATGGGCTGCTGATGCTTTCTGGTCGAAGCATGTGCCAGCATCCCCAGAGGTCTCGCTGCAAAGGAATGCTGTTTTGAGGAAACAAGTATGGAGTAACACTTTGCTGATTTTGTTTTGCCTGCTGCCAAATACGCACCCGCCAAGAACATTTCAGTCTTTCTAATCTCAAACTGGCTGTGTGCTCCCTCACACACTCCAAAAAGACAGAGAATGGATTTTAGACCATAGGTTCGATATCTGTAATCCAACATGTAAAATTTGTGAACGCCTTGTTGTAAAAGCACCACATTAAAAGATTTACAATGCTCACTGAATCCAAGTGGAGCAATAAATTAAATACACTTGCAAATATTGAAAATATTTGCCTTTTTTCAGGGGGAGTGAGGAGGGATTTGTAGTTGACAAGCTCAGATTGTCATGAACCTCTGGGCTACATTTATCATGTACATGAGTAATTACTGTGACTATAGGTCTGTAGTGTATTCATCAGAATCCCCTTGGTGTGTAGGCCTATAGACTACAGACAGGCTATGCTCAGAGAATGACTTCTTGTCTGATTTTAACAAATGTGTCATCATCAGGTCAGGCACTGCCAAATCCTGTCAGATCATTTATGTAACAAAGCTGTCGGCATCATCCGGCCACTACCTGACACAAGAAATGATGCTTAAAAAAATGTCTAGAGATTTGGTCCACGGGTGGCGGGGAGGGCTGAAGGCGCAGCTTGCAAATCTATAACCGCAGCATCGCTCTATCACATCCTTCAGAGAATACAATACCGTTAGGTCATTTCTAAAATGGATCCGTGTTCTCACTCAGATTCGGAGCTGGCTTCAGCTGCAGATTTCGTGCGCCTTGCCGAATGGCATATTTTACGCGTTAGGTGTTCGGGTACTTCAAAGCTGACACTATTGCAGTAGGCTATGCTTCGACTCAACAGCCATAGACGATGAAATGGGGGGAGGAGGAGGTGGGGGGGGTGGTCGTATCAATTCAGAGAATAAATCATGATAATGCCAAATAAACCGCTGTTCTCCTTCACAGCGGCATAAACGTGGACGACACTGAGGTTTAATGGCCCCTGGGCGATTTCACAGCAGAAACCATTGCATTAGCAAGTCGCGAATCATATCAATGGAAAGTGCCACCACGAAGAACCGTAGAGCTTCATCGCCCTGGACAACCACCGAAAAGACACTGCCTAGACCCGTTAAAAGCCCGCTGTACAGCTAGATAGTTACATGCCATTAAAGAAAAAAGAAAAAAATACCCATGAAACGGCCTCAAACGCTCCGCTCACAACATGTCAGTGCAACGATACATCGCTTTTTCTACCAGTACTTACAATTTCACCATGTATGCACAGCGAGAAGAGGTAATTCTTTGCCTTGATTACATCCGATGGCACATAAGGCTTCCCCCCCCCCAACCGGCTGCTTCAAGTCAGTACGCATGCGCCCTCTCTCGAGCTCGTAGTAGACCGACGAAGAGCATAAAACCCTACAGTATGGCACAGGTTTGCTGAGCAGGTACTGAAAGACTCCAGTAAGAGACCATTATAGGAATAACTGCGTGAGGCAAGTTTATTAGAAACTCGTACCAGGTATCTAAACAATAAATTAATAAAACATCCTAAAACTTAACGCTACTGCTATTAAAAAATCTCAACATATTTAACAAGAATACCAGGGGGAAAAACACTTTTTAGTCGGGGTGACTGCGCCAGTGAGGCTTTGCTTGAAGTCGCTGTCTGTGGTGCTGAAACCTTCAGCGGCTAATGAAGTGCACCACTGCGTTCAGCTAAACCCTGCAGGAGGATGGCATGACTTTGCCAACTAATGTTAAATCATTTGTGAAGTTTAGTGTGATATGACGTCGTGAGAGAAACCCCGGAGCTCATATTTCAACGCATGGATACGCCATGCACAAATTCAGATGCATACGGTATGTTTTATCCGCTCACAGGAGAATATATTTGTTTAAACGCTTTAAAGGCTTAACCAGAAACAGGGGAGGGATGACGAAACTATATATTTGAATACTGTTGCAATACTTCTACCTCTAAATCCTTTCAATGTGAATTGTCTCTTTTGGATATAAGTGAATAGGCTTCTATTTCCTCCTCTATCCTCCCCCTTAATTTCCTTTCCTTTACAGAGTATTATCTATCAGACTTACGTGTTTTAATCCACAGCACAGGCCTGCGACCCGTGTTATTCTAAAAGACAACACTGCCACCTGGAGGTTGACTGAGCTACGGCACTAACACGATGTGCTCCGTCCATCTATAACATAGGAAGACACCATATCCTGATGACTTAAAGTGTGCTCATGGATTTCAACATGGAAAGCTTTTTGGAGTGTTATGAGCTCTCACTTGGTTTTCCCTGATCATTTTACACATGTGCACAGGCATTACAGTGTATAATTATGCAGTACAATATATTTTCATACATCTTCAGTGTGATCCATTATATGCTATTAATGACACTTTTGCTTTGACTATAGGCCATGTATTGCTTTTTTACTATCACCAGGTGGCACTCTGCCCACAATACCTGTCTTTTCTGCAGAACTAAAGTGTAACACACCCAGTTTATTCCTCTTAATTTACACCAGAGCTTTTGTGCGGTGTCTTTTGGGGCCATGTTGCCAGTCAAGATGCCTCCTGGTGCCCTAAAAAATAATCTCACCAATTCCACTCTGGTATAAGAAGTGGTACAAAATGTGAGTGTGGAGACTCCATGGAGAACTGTTCTTACACTTTCTGCAAAAACCCAGTACTGTTCTATGACACTGCCAGTGGCTCCACTTGGGAAACAGACATTCATCTGTTCTGTTATTTTATCAAAAAAGGGGGCAAAGAGTGAATTTGTTTCCTGCTCACATTATTTACTTTGTGACTGAGCTCAACCGGGGTGCACTTAGAGCACTGACACGTCTTTATTACCCCCGAGATGTTATCATGTGACTTTCTCCACAGCACTTCATTTAACACCTCCCCTTGTGTTCATGTTAGACCCACAGATAGCCCTGTGAGATTGACACATGCACATACACACAAGCAATAAATGATGCTTATGTGGGTGTATGCTTTAACGCACACACACTTCCTCAGATGGCACAAGGCCGAGCAGAAGTGGGAATTTGCCTGAACACACAAGGTCACAAAGGAGAATAGGACGACAGAGCCGTGTGACGAGATGAATAGAATCTTTCAGTGGGTGATTAAAGTGATTCAAGTCATTGTGTGGGTTAAAGGGAGACAGAATGAACTTTAGATTTGATTACTGGAGCTAAATATGCAGGTAGGTTCTGGAGACGGTCTATGGTTACCAACTTAAACACTTCAAGAGATCATGCATGGTATCTGTGAGAAGCTGTTCATTCAAATCAATCAATCAAATATAATTTTATCTCTCTTTGAATCTAACTTGCCATTTTTGCTTTTTTGTTGTTGTTTTGTAATGAATTGTTCTGTTCCCCTGAAGTGTGTTGATCAAATTGCTGTTTGCACTCTAAATGTCAGACTCAGTTTAATCATGCCAAATCAGTTTTGCTAATTATTGTAACTGAGTCACAGATTCATCACTTCTTTTGCTTTTAAATTTAACATCACTTTATCTACGTAACAGCTACGTCACAGAGGGATCCAGTTCAGCACAATTATTTAGAGGCAAATAAATTTGTTTCAGGATAATTTTTTAATACTTTGCAGGACAAATAATTTTGTAGCTTTGTGCACAGCAACATCCTGTAATACTGGATCCGCTTTCTTAAATGTCATGAAAATTTTGTTTGTAATTTTGAGTTTTACAGTCCATTCAGAGTCTATGCTGATCTCTGGAGCTGAATCGAGTCATAGACATTTCATTTCTCATATGCTAATGTTTAAGTTTATTTCAAAGGTACAATGTACTTTTGCATGACCACTTATGCCCATCATGCAGTTATGCCAGATTTAGCCATGTGGTTATTTTCATCTGCGGTTGTTGGCAGGTGGCATTTACACACAATGAAATAAAATGCAAAGGAATCTATGAATAAACATGAGCCTGAAGCAAAACCTATAACCATACAACATATCAAACAAGTGTCAAAAGCAAGTATAAAATTCACAAACAAAAGCACATAAACACGATTACAAAAGGTTTTCATGCCTGTTATGAAAAAGCCAACTGCAGAAAAGCACTGAAAAGCATTTTAAAATGCATTCTCGTCTATATAGATGTTTTGAATTTTGGTTAAAGAACTTATTTTTCACTAATATGGGGATGGTGTGCATCCTCATAGACGGGAGGTCACCATGGGACAACCTAATAATAAGTAACTGTAAATAACTGTAACATAAATAAAAATAATAAACTGGGAGGGAACTTGTTTAAGCATTGCTGTATAGAATATGTATGTCTATTCCCAATGCCAGAAAGTAAGCACAGTCTTGGCTTCTCCATTTTAATTTGATTTCACATCTTTGTTCATTTGCATTAATGTGAACGCTGCTGGAACATTCGCTCAGGTTGTTATTCTTTCATGTATTGCGAATCAATTCTGTTGCCTTGCTCCATGCACACTGTCTGTTGTATCTCTGCCGAACCTGGAGGAGGAATGGAAGGCCCTTTTCTTTCTGGCTCTTTGAATTGAAGTGTCTAAGGACACAGAGTGATCGGTGCTGTGTACCAGTAGCTCAGTTTGACTCAAGAAAGTTAGTGAACACAGAAAGCATCATTCTCTGCTTGAGTCCGCCAGCAGTCACAACCACCCACCAAAATGGAAAGAGGTCGCATTGGACCTCTTTCCAGTCTGACCTCTTTGAAGTAAAGGTTAAGAGCTCTGGCCTTTTCTGGATTGGCAATTATAATTTTTGTAATTCTGTCTGAACTTTGTCTCTTTGCAATTGGAGCATAATTAAACAATCCCATATGGAAAAGAAATAGTAAAAACATATATGATTTACTCATGAAAGTGGCCACTTTCTCATTACTTTCATTTTTTTTTTTAGTAAGTATACAAAACATACAAGTTTCATTATATAATTTTTCAAGGGATCTTATATGTGTTTTCAGTCTTGTATGCTTTTCATACAAGTTTCATACAAGACAGATAAAAACTTTATAAGATTTATATATATCTTTTCCATATGGGATCACTTGTGAATGAATGAAATTTCGTTCACAGTTGGTTTTGAAAAAAGCTGTCCGAATATGGTGAAGTGTTGCTAAGATAACAACAGGCCAAGCCATTTTTTGGTAGAAAATAAGTATCCATGTGCCAAAGGTGAAGTTCATTATCCAAAACAAATCAAAAAAACTCCATAGTTGATCATTTTAATAGCCTGATATCAAAAGCTGCACATGAATGGTCTTCACTGTGACAGACTGAGCATAGACTTAGTAGACTCAGAGTTATTCTGACGTGAAGATACGTCAGGGTGTCCTGGCGATCTGAAGGTTTCAACCTGCGCGTCAGTGTCCACGGTTTGAAATCAGATTGAGACGTTTGCTGCAGCTCGGTGACAGACTGACAAAGCCCCGATTTTTAAGTTAGTTATCTGCATCTGCTAAGGCAAGATAACTCCTTACTTGCTCTCATCAGTATATGTTAATAGAAAATGTGTAACTCAGTGCTTTATCATTGTCTACCATGAGAAGGGTTTTTATGGCTTTCTAAGATTGATGTTAACATCCACAAGTTCTCCACTGACTCCTTTCTCATTATGGAAACAGCTCCCTTGTCCTCACATGTCTCTTACAATCCCTTCCCCACTGTGAATAGCAACACGACTCTCCTTTCTACAGAAAGCCATCGGAAATCTTTGTTTATCCCTTTACCGAGAATGATTCTGTTGCCAAACTCCAAGCAAAATCACATTGTAAGCCTGTGAGTGTATCCACAACACTCTGATTCGGTCATTGCTTATTAAATATCGCACTGAGATGTTAATGCAGGTTGTCAGCCATTTTTGTGTGACTGACCATGTCATTTGGTTTTTAGATTTCTAATGACTTGTATCACACTATTTCAAGGCACGCTATCTTTTAATCTTCTTAAGCCCCGTTCAAACAGGAAGTGCATCCCTGAATAGAAGTTTGGCATGAAGCAAAAAAAGCTGATGATGCTACAAGAGCAATCTGGTTGCCGTAACAACAAAAGATAGCATGAAGGATGTCTCATTTGCTGAGGATTACAATAGTCAACAGTAGTATTCTGTTAATTTTTAGATATCTTGTGTTGATTATTGGCACTGTCTTACATAAGAACCATACTGCTAAGCATGTTGAAAAATCTGTAAAATATATTCAGAGGAAAATGTATTAAATTGTTATAGAGTTTTAGGTTTACTTAATTAGAGAGACTGCATGAGTTCCATGAAAATTAGCTCCAAATAAAATGGTAGTAGTAGAATTAGTATTAGTGCTATATATAACAATAAATAATAATTTTAAAAAGCAATAGAAAAAAACAAACAAAAACTACACATCCATACCTCAAGGCACACCATCTCCTGTTCCTCTCGGTCTGGGTCATTATAGTTGACTGGGTACCCCGCACCATGCCGGCAGGCCCGGACCAGTCCCCGTATCCGCTGCCACATCAGGGCCCTAGTGCGTTTGATCCCCCGCAGTGTAGACGTGGGCCTGATCTCCCACTGCCTCACCGCTCTAGCATATGGCATGCTCCGACCATGAGGCCTCACTCACCACGTGAGGCTCAAGTCTCTTTGAGATCATAAGAAATCCAGACTTTTCACTCCTTTCATCTCTATGTTGTCCCGGCATCCGTTCTGTAGCACATTGCAACAGAGAGAGCGAGAGGTGGGGAAAAGCATGAGCGACCCTGACGAAGAGAACAGTGTTTACAAGGGAGAGGGCAGAAGGGGATTAGGACAATGTCCCCAGTGGATGCAATCCTGATTCCTCTGTGCTTTAGTGTGTCTCACCAGCTTAGGCCAGATTAAGCCTGGAGGTCTTAGTGTCTGAGTTAGATGGACAGTGAAGGGACTAGTGGTAGACCTGGAATCATTTGTGATTGTAAATGTTGAGTTCTATTCCAATGGAAATTGTTAAATGGACCTTGTAGAAGAAACATTTAGCAAAAATAAGTCTAACGCTATTGATATGCACGCATACAATCTGCTGGCAACAGTGGTGCCAGCCTCTTTTTATTAGGGGTTTTACTGAGAAGATTCTGATGTGTCATACTTGTGTGCTTATTACAGACATGCATGGATCAACACAGATCTAACGTCTTTGGTGTGAGCTCTCATCTGACTTTAGTGCTCTGTCATCCACACAAATCCACAAAGTTCAAACACCTCATCAGCCAACAGCAAAGCTGATTGTGATTGATTGGCTGGTGTCTTCTCATTTCCAATCCTCTGGAATATTTTAAATGTTACAGTCTATATTTATAAATTCTACTTTCTTGTGTTAATATTTAAGCTTTTAACTTTGTCTTGGTTGTGTTTATTAGATTTCATTAGTCAACTGAAATGTAATAAATGCAACCACGACAAAATATTATCAACTGACTAGGGTAATAAATTATTTACGAGCCACCAATTTCCACCATGTGCCTGAATTATTTAGATAGGCAGATATAGAACATCTTCTTGATATGTTAATAATTTGAATAAATGAGGATTTTGATGTGGAAGAGTTCCTGCTGTAATTACATTTAAATACTGTGTTTCAAAAGGATGGCAGCACTTTCAATCTTTTTCTTCAGTAATTCGGCTACAGCTCTCAATACAATGGCAAACTGAATAAGAAATACAGGTTAAAACATGCTCAAGCAATGAACAATAAACTCTTTAAGCGGCCCATATCAACACATGGTAAATGGCAGTGGGTTGACATTTGTAATTTAAAACCAATATGCAAGAATATTAAATGAAATATTTTATCTTTACTGTAAAGATCAGGATTTGCTTAACTGTGAGTAACTAATGGTATTTTAAAATTGAAAGTTGTGCATTAATAATAACACTTAAGTCTTCTTCTTCTTCTGCTCTGTTAAGGGGTTGCCACAGCAGATCATCTGCCTCCATCTCACCCTATCCCTAGCATCGTCCTCTATGAGCCCATCCCTGCATGTCCTACTTGATTATGCCCATGAATCATTACTGTGGTCTTCCTCTTTTCTTCCTGCCTGGCAGCTCCATATTCAGGATCCTTTGTCCAGTGTATTCACTATCCATCCTTAGCACATGTCCAAACATGCAAAACATCTCATCTTGGCATCCTGACCCTTGTCTCCAAACCACTTAACCTGAGCTGACTCCCTGATGTGTTCATTTCTATTCGTGTCCATCCTGGTCATTCCCATTGGAAATCTGTCTCCAAACCTTACATCTTATCAAGTCTCACTACCAACTTTTAAACCTTGCTTTACACTCTTGGTGCTGTCCTTTTGTCATAAATCACTTCTGCCACTCATCTCCACCCATTCCACCTTGCCTAGAGATGCTTCTTCACCTGTCTCATGCACTTACTTGGATGGTTGATCCCAAATATTTACCTCATCTAATTTCCCATACGCCTTGCATGTTGAACTTTCTTCTCTTTCTTCTCCTTCTGATTCGCACACATGCATTTTGTCTTTTGTCTACTGACTTTCATTGGTCCTCCCTCCAGTGCAAATCTCCACTTCTCACTTAAGTCAAAACTGCAATAAGGAAAAACAAAAGTGTATCATATGTTACTGGGTTGTTAGTGTTGCATTAATAGTAAGTAATTAAGTAGGTAGTACATTACTGATGATAATGACTGGGGAGAAAGCAATTTAAAATACTTTACATATGCTGAATTTGGAAATTAAAAAAAGAACTCACTATATATCTCAATACAAACTCCTAATCTAAAAAGAAATTTACATCTTTCGACCGCAGTAAGAAAGAAAGTATAATTTTTTCCCCCGAGTAGGGGAGACCGGGGATAGTTGTAACATTTTTGACATTTCTGTCTGTAAATTGGAGCTCTTTTAAGGTAGTGGATTCAAAATGTAATGCAAAGTATTTACATGTCTCTGCTATTAAATAGTGCAGCTATTTTCTCTGCAGCACAATTACCCATTGCATGGTATGGTCTCAAACACAAAGAGTGAAATGTTACAATTAACCCCATAGTCTGGGTTAGTTGTAACATATCCTGGGGTGAAATGTAACACAATGAAATAAGGGTACTAACAAAACATTAACATGTAATCTTTGTTTATTCAACACATGAATGCACTTACATCCATTTATGTAGCTTGTGTGTGTGACAGAATGCAGAAATCTAGCTTTTGAACATATTCCAACCCCCCAAAAAAGACAAATTATGGAATTTTCTGCAACTGAATATTTCATTAATTTTGGTTGGTCTTCCTTGAGTTTGGCCTCATTGGCTCAGTGGGCATTATAACCTACAACTCTTGCACCAATTTTGAACATAACAATGAAGCTGAAAAAATGTAGTTGTTCACCAGCATCGCAATTCCATTACTTTTTATCATGGCTTACCTTGGTGTGGTTTGCAAAGTGCTTCAGAAAGATGAGGAAATCTGTTTCTTGCACCCATCCTGATTTATTTCCACTACCAGTACTTCCTACTGGTCCATCTCTGACACAGTGGTCTGCATAATGTATGTGTGGGAACACAAACAGTGGAGGAATTGTGTTGCCAATGGCATTAACCGCATATACAAAAGCGACCAGTGAACCTCTCTCTGCTGATGTCGTTGCCCCAACTTGTTTAATATAAGTTAAAGTAATAGTGTGGTAAGTTGTAACATCTGCATTATTGTTACAACTAACCCAGACTGTTGCTGTTACAACTGACCCAGACTCCTATAGCCATGAACTAGCTAACATTACAGCCAACGGCTAAAACATTAGCACTAAAGACCTACACAGAATATATCCCCATAGACATACAAATAACATAATTTAAGTTTGATGAGTTTAACTGCAAAGCAGATAATGCTATTAGAAATTGAAATAAAGTAGAAAAACTTACTTTTTGGCATACAAATTACTTTTTTTCATGTTAAATTGTCTGTGTTTGACAAAATGTGCTGATTTTTCACATGTGATAGCAGAACTGAATTGGGCATGCACAGGATGAGTCACATCATTTGAAACTTAGCCCTGATTGGAGAAATTGGAAGTGTTACAACTGACCCACGTTACAACTATCCCCGGTCTCCCCTACTGCCTTACAACAAATATATAAAGTAGGAAGAAAAGTAGTTAATGTACGTATGCATTAAACACAAAGCTACTTTCTGGATTTCTGTATTCGTTTTTTATAGGTAATTCTTATTTGGCATTTATTTACATCTTGTTCTCCCTAACTGTTACACTAAGGTGATGTGGTAATCCAAAAATACAAAAGCTGACCCTCTTCCGCTCTGAAGACCGTACTTCACACTGAAGTGCGTGCATGTGACTGACTGACTGTCACATGACGGATTGTGACGCTGTGTTGTAGTCAGTCAGCTGTTCATTCATATAGCTCAGAAGCTGGGTAAGAAATTTAACCGAGTTTATACTCTGTTGTTCGTTGACGCATCGATTAAGTTTTTAGCGGGCAAAAAGTGTGTTTCTGAATCTTGCTTCCGGTGTAGCTGTTATAATGTGGGCTTTTTACAGAATTGCTTTGAAGCTATATTAGCACAGCTAGCTTATCTTAGCATTCTTAGCTTGTTTTGCAATCGGTTAGCTCTGAGCTAACGATGTTTGCGTCGCCTTTGACGTTAATAAATGACATATTTGTTTGTACAAACCGTGTTAGGCTACAGTTTAGGCACAGCTTGGTGCCAAAAGCTATGTCATAAGTTGTTTTATCACAGCTCTCAGGAAGACAAATGTATGACTTGATGTGACATTGGGCAAGCTAGTTGCCTAGCTTGACCTGCTGCTGCTGGTTTTGTTTTTCTGTTTAGCCATTTAAATTAAAACAATAAAACTGCACGAAAATGTTTAATATATCCACACACGAAGAAAGAATAACGCTATAAAATAGCTTTCGCCCTCGCTTAAGAGCTTTATAAATAGATATCGAGCCCTGTTAGCTATTACAGCATCTTAACTGAGTATTAACAGAAGTACAGCATAAACCCAGGCGTTATAGTTTCTGTTCTTGGTTCTCCAACTTTCCAGCTTGTAGGTAAGAAAGCGGGGGAGGGGGGTGTCACTGTACTGAATTTGAATCTGTTTCTCATAAGGTGGTGCTGGATCTCTATCCGGACATATACTGTAAGGGATTTAATACAACATGGATATTCGCGGGGCTGTGGACGCTGCGGTCCCAACCAACATCATTGCTGCAAAAGCAGCTGAGGTTCGGGCCAATCAGGTCAACTGGCAGTCCTACCTTCAGTAAGTTCATATTACAATGGTACT
This sequence comes from Haplochromis burtoni, assembly GCF_018398535.1. NCBI lineage: Eukaryota > Metazoa > Chordata > Actinopteri > Cichliformes > Cichlidae > Haplochromis > Haplochromis burtoni. Next base: position 6,465,238 of record NW_024582364.1, read on the forward strand.
TCATGGTAATATACACATGTAAAATAATGTAATTCAAGACAACAGTTCTGTCAGGAATTCTTCTTTTACAAATCGCATGCAATTTGGATTTTCGGAGACACTGTACATCATAATTTTCTTTGACTATATGTGTATCTTCTTTCGAGCTATGGTATCTGCATTGTAGTGGGCTAATATTATATTACTTGGTTATTAAGTGTTCTCATTACTTTGGTAATAATAATAATAATAATAATAATAATAATAATAATAATAATGGATTGGATTTATATAGCGCTTTTCTAGGCACCCAAAGCGCTTTACAATGCCACTATTCATTCACTCTCACATTCATACACTGGTGGAGGCAAGCTACAGTTGTAGCCACAGCTGCCCTGGGGCAGACTGACAGAAGCGAGGCTGCCATATCGTGCCATCGGCCCCTCTGGCCAATGGCCAATTACATATATTTCTCTGCTCTTTCATTGTCACCACATCCTCAGGTTTTCTTTCTTTGCTGTTTGTTTATAATTTTTTTTTTTTTTTTGCATTAATGGAAAATCTATGCTGTAAGTAGGGTACATCATGACTGTAAACCCCTCTGAAACCCTTAAATGTAATGTTATTCAGTTGTAACCTGACATAACCTTGCATGTCATATTAATGCAGCCCGCAAACACTGGGATTGGCCTGTTCAGTAGCTGACACAGATAGACAACCATTCATGATCACATTCACACATACAGACAATTTAGAATCACCAAGTAACCTAACCCCCTGCGTGTCTTTGAACAGTGAAAGAAAGATTACCTGGAGTGAGCCCACACAGAGATGGGGAGAGCATTCACTCCACACAGAAAGGCCCCAGATTGAATTTGAACCCTGTTGCCTCAGCTTTGAGACAGTGGGTAACCATGTTCTAAATCGGAAACAAAAATAACCCACTTTCATGGTAGCTATCAGTAGACTGCAGGTTTTTCACGTGTAAGTTTAGCTTCCTGGTCTCATCTTCTCCAGTTGTCGATATTGCTTTGTGGCCCCCACATATCTGAAATTAAATCTAGGTTTCTGTTTTTGTTGTTGTTGTGTATGTTGCCTGAGAGTTAGTGTGTCAAAATCTTATTAAGCTGAGCTGTCATTTCATGAATATTTATTTTTTTTCTGCATATTCTTAAGACGTAGCCAGTCTTAGTGCTGGCTACGTCCTGTAATCTAAAATAGCTAAGCTCCTTTTCTTGGACTGAGATTCATTGTCTTGAGTGATACTTCCTTTTTTAGCAAGTATGTGTTAGTAAAGAAGGGATGATTTGTGACTCATAAAAAAATCTTCAGATTTAATTCAGCTTTGAATAAGTGTGGTCACACTATTGGCATGTTTTTGTTGTTTTTTTTGTTCTGTTTTTACAACATCTACCGTTACAGAACCTGCTGTGCTTTGTCTTGACTAGGAAATGTGGTATATTGTGGTCAGTTGACATTATTGTTTACGTTGCCCCTTGCAATTCAAAGGATCATGTTAGTGACTGAGCAAATCCCAATCCTCCAGTGAGTGTCTTTGTTTGAGTGTAGCAAATCATTGCACACATTACAGTACCAAGTAATTAAAAATGTATTTAGAATTAAAATTAGTGCTGTCAGCGTTAATCTTGTTAAAATGACGTTAACGCCATAACCGCATTAACACGGCAAATCTCAGTTAGCAATCGCCCCGTGCCTAGGGGCTGCACAGTGTTAGCGCGGTTAGCATAACGGAGATTTGCTGCGTTAATGTGGTTATGGCGTTAACGAGATTAACGTTGACAGCGCTAATTAAAATATAACTTTCAAGATAAATATCAGAAATTATTTCAAAACACAAATGCTAGATCTTAAAAAATCCACAAAAAGTCCACAAATCTCAGGCTCAGTGGGAGAACGTTCCAGAGTCTGGGGCAACTGTTGCAAAAGGTCTTGTCTCCTTTAATTTTTAGCCTTGTGTGATGCACAGCCAGCGGGCCCTGATCATATGACCTTAGGGACCTGCTGGGGTGGTATGGATGTAAACGTTCATTGATGTACACTGCTGCCTGTCCATGCAGAGCTCTAAAAGTCAGAGCAGGAATATTAAAGTAGAAACTAAAGTTAATGTGAAGCCAGTGCAGTGGAATCAGTAATGGTTTTACATGTGAGTGCTTAGAATAAAACAATTAGAATTAAATAATAGATTACAGTAGTCCAGATTTGATGATATAAAGGCATTTTGGCAATATTTCTTAACCGGTAAAACCAAGAGCAAACCAGAGGTATAATTTGAGCATCCAGAGTGAAAGTTGAGTCAAAAGTTATAGGTTGTGTTATCAGGTTCCTGATAGAAGATATAGCAAGAGGACCTAGAATTTCCATTACTTTAGTCTCAAATCTCAGAGGCGCAAACAAGGATTTTTTTATTATTAAGTTGGAGAATATTGTCAGCCATCCAACTTTTAATAGAGTCTAAGCCCCCATGCGTGATCTGAATCTTAGAAACATCTTGGGGATAAAAAGAAATACTGAAAACATATGTGTGTAGCAGTGATAAGAAAAGTCCTTAAAAGTGCTCAAAACATGCTGAAGAGGGAGCAGATATAACAGAAACAATAAGGAGAAGAGCTGTTTCGGTGGAATGAGCTCTACAAAAGCCAGACTGCAAATTATTAGGAGTGCTGCATTTGTCCAATTTTAGCTTTGTATTAATGTGGAAATCATGTCATGATTTTTTTAGGAGTCAAATGATCTCAACAGAGGACTGTGAATTCATCAAGAAGTTTGAGGTGGCCAGCTCTGATCAGAAACAAGTCATTCTGACCAATGAGGGGCATCAGGTATGGAGTCCTTTTCTACTGTCTGTTCATTTTATGTGCTTCATCAGTGTTAACATTCAGGGAATTCATACCACCTCTTTTAGATGTTTTCAGCCTTATAGATTAAGCAAAAACCAGTCACAGTGAGGAGTCTTAGTTATGCCATTTCAGATAAATGATGGCATTACATCAAAACAATGAACATTAATCATCTCCCTTCATAAGCAGTTGGACAGCTGAACACTGTGCTAATTTAGCATTTACCGTGCAATCTTGAAAGTTTTTTGTAGCATTTCATAGTTGTGCAATTTTACTGAAGCTACATGTCTTTTTTAATCACTGTTGATGTGACAACTTCCTGTTTTTTTAAAAAAAAAAAAATTTCTGCCTGTGTCCATAAGTAACAAGACAGCACCAGCTCTTGTGTTTGCTTGTGTTGTTCTGTTATCTGTAAGATCGCAGCTTGCTGTGAATTGAATTCCTACCAATCTATTTCAGACACACTGCTTTGCATTATGTTTACCTGAGCTTGAATCTCTTCAGAGGTTCAGTGCAGAATTTTTAAAATACATATGTGCTTTTTTTCTGTTTTTGCCCAGTGTGCAAAGACCTTTCTAAACCTGATGGCTCACATCTCCAAAGAGCAGACGGTCCAGTACATCCTTACTCTGATTGATGACACCTTGCAGGTACACAGACAGAACCACTGACCTGGGACAAATGGAATATGCATGTACAAACCTACTATCTATATATATGTAGACAAAGATACTGAGATTCATGCTCTTTATATAGAGGGTGTGAATGGTTCACAGGTCACATTGCTTTACCCTCACATAGACAGACTTGTGATTTAGGTTTTCGAAGCACTCTTAGCTAAGTTTCTAGAAAAGCTAAAATAAAACTATTAAAGGTCCCCCTTGTGCTTGGATTATAGAATCAACTCAAGCGTGGGTTAGTAATTATTGAAAACGAAAACAGAGATTTACATCTTTAAACACACAAGTGGTATATTTGGAGGCTTGGCTGATGAGAGTTGTGATTGAAATCTCAGGGGTTCTGCAGCATTCCTGGAAAATAGGTGTCTAATACTAAAATCTAGGCAGCTACAGCGATAACTGGAGAAAACTGATTAAACCTTTAATAATGGCATTAGCCATCGGGACAATCACGTTTCTATTAACATTAGATAATTTTCTTCAAAATATTGTGTTCCTATAAAATAGATTGTCTGTCAGGCAGTCAGTTGTTTAGTATTCATGTGCACAACCCAAGAGCTCATCCAATTAAGTTTTATTTTTATTGTCTCGCAGGAGAACCATCAGAGGGTGAACATCTTCTTCGACTATGCCAAAAAGACAAAAAACACCGCCTGGTCCTACTTCCTTCCAATGCTGAATCGTCAGGATCTCTTTACTGTCCACATGGTGAGTTAGAAACAGAACAAGTCACATCCAGACAATTTTTGTAAATTGTGCATGTGTTCACAGTGGACGGTGGCCCAGGCGGAAAAACATTTGTGGTCTTGGAAAGCAGGATCATAGTGTACTTAATAGAATACTCTAAATTAGCTGGTATATTCTATTATATTTTTAGAGCCATACATTTTTCATAGATGTCTCTGTTTCTAATCATGGCAAGGCATCAATAATTCCACACAAAGCAACCTTCCACGTTTTCCTTAAAAACAGGCAATTAAATGTAATGACTTCTCCCTGCCACTCTTTTCTAATAAAGAATGGCCACCTAATGACAAACTGAGTACTATGATAGGGCAAAGCTTAATTAAGAATACCAGCCAGATGGCATCCAGCAGGTGGGCTTAATGTGACCCCAAGTCTATGACACAGCACTTAACTCAATCAAACTGTCATGCTGAGTCTTGTTTTTAAATTACAGGCTTGACGTTTCTCTCCTGGCCAAGAGGAAATTGGAGAACTGAAATTGTTTCTGTCTCATCACAGAACACTTACCAAGCTGAAATTGTTTATGAGTCAGTAGCTGTGGCCTCAATCATTGTAAAATGGTAAATGGCCTGTATTTGTATAGCGCTTTATTAGTCCCTAAGGACCCCAAAGTGCTATAGCCTGATTGTTTGAACTCCATCAGCAACAGGTATGTATATATATATATATATATATATATGTGTGTGTGTGCATTCTATCCATCTCACACAGCCAATTTAGAGTAACCAATGAACCTAATATATAAGTCTTAGAACTGTTAGAGGAAGCTGGAGTACCTGCAGAAAACTCGTATGCACAGGAAAAACATGCAGACTCAGAGAATATGTAAACTCCCATAGAGAATGCTGTGGATAATATTAAGCTTATTTCCTTTGCTTCCTTATCTTAATACTTGAAAGGTAAAAAACACCTCAAAATACAGGGAGTGCAGAATTATTAGGCAAATGAGTATTTTGTCCACATCATCCTCTTCATGCATGTTGTCTTACTCCAAGCTGTATAGGCTCGAAAGCCTACTACCAATTAAGCATATTAGGTGATGTGCATCTCTGTAATGAGAAGGGGTGTGGTCTAATGACATCAACACCCTATATCAGGTGTGCATAATTATTAGGCAACTGTCCTTTCCTTTGGCAAAATGGGTCAAAAGAAGGACTTGACAGGCTCAGAAAAGTCAAAAATAGTGAGATATCTTGCAGAGGGATGCAGCAGTCTCAAAATTGCAAAGCTTCTGAAGCGTGATCATCAAACAATCAAGCGTTTCATTCAAAATAGTCAACAGGGTCGCAAGAAGCGTGTGGAAAAACCAAGGCGCCAAATAACTGCCCATGAACTGAGAAAAGTCAAGCGTGCAGCTGCCAAGATGCCACTTGCCACCAGTTTGGCCATATTTCAGAGCTGCAACATCACTGGAGTGCCCAAAAGCACAAGGTGTGCAATACTCAGAGACATGGCCAAGGTAAGAAAGGCTGAAAGACGACCACCACTGAACAAGACACACAAGCTGAAACGTCAAGACTGGGCCAAGAAATATCTCAAGACTGGTTTTTCTAAGGTTTTATGGACTGATGAAATGAGAGTGAGTCTTGATGGGCCAGATGGATGGGCCCGTGGCTGGATTGGTAAAGGGCAGAGAGCTCCAGTCCGACTCAGACGCCAGCAAGGTGGAGGTGGAGTACTGGTTTGGGCTGGTATCATCAAAGATGAGCTTGTGGGGCCTTTTCGGGTTGAGGATGGAGTCAAGCTCAACTCCCAGTCCTACTGCCAGTTTCTGGAAGACACCTTCTTCAAGCAGTGGTACAGGAAGAAGTCTGCATCCTTCAAGAAAAACATGATTTTCATGCAGGACAATGCTCCATCACACGCGTCCAAGTACTCCACAGCGTGGCTGGCAAGAAAGGGTATAAAAGAAGAAAAACTAATGACATGGCCATCCTTGTTCACCTGATCTGAACCCCATTGAGAACCTGTGGTCCATCATCAAATGTGAGATTTACAAGGAGGGAAAACAGTACACTCTCTGAACAGTGTCTGGGAGGCTGTGGTTGCTGCTGCACGCAATGTTGATGGTGAACAGATCAAAACACTGACAGAATCCATGGATGGCAGGCTTTTGAGTGTCCTTGCAAAGAAAGGTGGCTATATTGGTCGCTGATTTGTTTTTGTTTTGTTTTTGAATGTCAGAAATGTATATTTGTGAATGTGGAGATGTTATATTGGTTTCACTGGTAAAAATAAATAATTGAAATGGGTATATATTTGTTTTTTGTTAAGTTGCCTAATAATTATGCACAGTAATAGTCACCTGCACACACAGATATCCCCCTAAAATAGCTAAAACTAAAAACAAACTAAAAACTACTTCCAAAAACATTCAGCTTTGATATTAATGAGTTTTTTGGGTTCATTGAGAACATGGTTGTTGTTCAATAATAAAGTTATTCCTCAAAAATACAACTTGCCTAATAATTCTGCACTCCCTGTATATTGGTATGACAGTAATATAACAAATAGCATATTTTACATTATATACACCGTGATCTGTCAGTACTTTATATTTTATTGAGGATTTTCTGTAAATTTCTGTTGCTAGCAGACAATATGGATGTAAAATATCCTCCTTCATTTAATAGGCGGCGAGGATCATCGCTAAGCTTGCTGCCTGGGGCCGCGATCTGATGGAAGGAAGTGATCTGAACTACTATTTCAACTGGATCAAGAGTCAACTCAGCTCACAGGTAAATGAAGCGTAATTGTTTGCAAAAAATATAATGTTAAAATAGTTTCTAAATCTGAGTTTTAAAGCTGTTTTCAGTTTTTAAGGTCACATAGATTGTGATTAACTGCTTGTGGAGAAAGAACCTTTAAGCATTTAATTTTTGTGCTACACTATTGTACAGTTAATTGTCTCTTTGTTCCGTGTATGTATAATTGCTGGTATTGGTAGTAGTATATATAGTAAGGTTGCTTGATGTTTAAGGTTAAGAAACACCATGAACGTGACTAAAACAGTACATTTATTCTCGTTAACATTCATTTTCAGTATGAATATTGCAAGATCATTTAAATCATTGCACAAATTACATTTCATAATGCTGGTTAGTAAAGATCCATTTCATTTGCACTCTTCGATTTGGTTCAGTTTGAACATTAGTGTTCAAATCAATTTTTGGAGCTGCATGAAATGGTTCAAACTTTTTTTTTCCTGAATCATTTCATGGGTTATTAACATCTCAGATATTGGCTCTCAGCTTCTCGAGACACTGGGCTCCTCTTTCACCGGTGGGGTTTAATTTACTCCCTTTTTCCAGAGTGTAACTCTCTAAAAAGCCAAGGTAATTCATAATTTCCACCTATTCATTTTGTCAGCATTTTATTCAGGTTTTGGGCTCACAGTGGAAGCCTTGTTTGAAATATAATGTATTCATATTGGGTTTGAACAGGCTTGTCAGACCTTGAGATTTTTCCATTGACAGATGCTCTGTAGGTGCTAGCGTTGCTTTGGCAGATGTATGCAATAAAGAGTAGGCTGATAAAACGACATCTAGTTTCTCCATTGTATGCCAGTATTTCCAGCATAGCCCCAAAGTTGTCTTCAGATTTTATAGATATCCAACTTTTGACAACAGCATGGTTTTGTGACTGTTCTTATTTTTAACACGTTCTGTCTTTGCAAGTTTTTTTAAACTGCTTCCTGAAATTGCATTTGATGTTCCTTTCCCCCTCAGCAGCCAGGCAACCAATCAGTGAGCACCTGCTGTCCCTGAATTACATACCGTGTAGAGTCCACTGCCTCTGTACCTTGGCTTGAAGTGAATCCCTTTGAACAATTTTGCACCTCTTTCTTTTGTTTATTTCTCATTAGAATCTACACGGTACAGGTCCTGAAACAAGCATTGGAGCAGGAACTATTTCTCCCAGTGAAGTGAGTATGAGTGAAGTGCAGCTTCAACCATCCTGGCGCTTCCCATACAAAGAGTTTAAAGAAACCAAAATGCTGGGTTTGTGCAAGCTGGCATCTGTCAGCTGTCACTGGACTTTCACATCTTTTCTCTCCTCCCCGTTTCTGCCCCATCTTCTTCCTGCATTCAAGATCTTCATTATTAATTCCAGATGGTTGGAGAAATGAGTCAGCTGATGAGACGCTTTTAGAAAGAATTCTCCATTTAGACGGCATGGTGTTTGCTGCCACTGTTTGTTTTTAACTGTCTGATTGAAAATTGCATGCTGTAAGCTAGTTCTCTTTAAAACAGAAAGCGCATGACAAACATCTTTCCCTGAACATTGAAATAAAAAAGGAAAAATATAAAAAGCATTTGCACAGCAGCAGCATCCTACCATTTTATATCTCATATCTTTAATACAATATATAATTACTCTGATAAGTATGCTCAGAAATATGTACACGGCTATCTAACAATTGATCGTCATCTTTTCTCTGCATTTTCAGCCAGGTAACCCCCGCTCTTCCACTCTTCTCTCTTCACTGCTGCCTGTTTCTCTCGCTGGACTTCTTTGCTTCTACCCAACCTCTTTAAAATAACAGATTAATGTGATCAGTTCTCTCCTCTCAGCTTCTTCCACTCTAATCTCAATTTACATTATTCTGCTTAGGTGTGATGAGCGTTTTCCCTCCTGCTGCTCTGTATTGTACTGTTGGTGTGTGATCTAGCATGTGTTGATGGACTCATATGAAAAGACTGCATGTGGTGACTGTAATGCAAAGTTTGGAGTGTTTTTTTTTTTTTCTTCTCAATGTGCTGTCCCTGATCATCAACTTCTTCATGTTTCAGAGCTGCACTGAATGTGTTTGACTTTCTAACATTTTGGGTTTTTTTCTCCTGGTTTCACTGCTAAGGCTTTAGTTCATGTTTAAGTAAATGTTTGCCACTGTCTTTTGCAGAGCTCTCAGTATGTCCAGTGTGTGGCTGGGTGCCTCCAGCTGATGCTGAGGATCAATGAGTATAGGTTTGCCTGGGTGGAGGCTGATGGAGTTAACTGGTGAGTGAAGCATATATTAAGGTTGACTTAAACATTGGTTAAGCTGCTGAAATAGCCCTTGGAATCAATATGAATACAGTTCCTGATTTATCATGGGTTTGCTTATGCTTAGGATTCTTGTAAATACATTAGTTATATTGAAAAGAATCACTGAAAGGAAGAATAATGACAGTGACAGTCACATCATGTAAAGTAGTAATATTGTAGAGTGACTCTGTCAGGATGTCATGACACAGTGCTGCTGCTGCTAAAGCATCGTAACTTTGTTTGCTCTTTTCAAAAATATAGTTGTAATCTCAGCTGTCCTCCTGATTCATACATGTCTGCTCTGCTTTTCCTTGAGTCATCAGTGATCATCTTGCTTCTGCTGTACTGTGAGACTTAAATATCTTGTAAAGACTAAGAGCTTATGGAAAAGGTTGTTCTTTAAAGTTGCTAAAAAATATTTAAAAATTGAATAATTGAGTAATGATGGATAGTTGGCACCAGTGTTGGTCAAGTTACTTGAAAAAAGTAATCAGTAATTAATTACTGATTACTTCCGCAAAAAAGTAATCCCGTTACTTTACTGATTACTTATTTTCAAAAGTAATTAATTACTTAGTTACTTAGTTACTTTTTAAAAACACGATTTACAACCTGAAGAGGTGATAAAGCGATAGATCTCTCAGCCCAATTCTACTTTTTCTACATAATATCAAATGGAAAAGTCCCTTTTTAAAACTTGTGTTATTAGTTTTAATCTTTATGCATCAAGCAAAAATTTAATTAAATTTTATATGCAACATTCTCTGACTTGAATAAATTAGTTTAACATTTAAACCTATTTTCTACACATTCCAGCACATAAAATAAAATAAAATACTTTTTGTGTTTACACTCAGTCTTTCAAATAGATGCAAGTAAAACACAGCAGAAAATAAATAGGTCCTGTTGCTCTATTTTCACCTGTAAAGCAGGTAGGCGGAGGTTTACCCTCGTGCAGGTGTGCTGCGGTCAGTGGAAGAATCCGCGAGTTTCTCTGTGAATTCCCCATTACATTGTTGCGCACTCGGTGCTTGCTTGGAAGTTTAGGGTTTTTTTTCGCTGTAAAAAGAAGTTTTCTTCCCACGCATGATGGACACTAATGTTTTTGTCACTTTTTATGGAATCAAACTCAAAGTAAGGTCAGTGCTTCTATGCTTTAAACGCTGCACGCTCATACTCTCTCCCACAATCGATATGTGATCCATTGTTGATCTGCACACAGCTGTTGTCACTAACGGCGCACTCGCTTACGTCACTGTCGTGAGACATTCTTGCAAAAAATCACGGTTTTAGTAACGCAGTAACGCAGCGTTCCTACGGGAAAGTAACGGTAATCTAATTACCGTTTTTGCAATAGTAATCCCTTACTTTACTCGTTACTTGAAAAAAGTAATCAGATTACAGTAACGCCTTACAAGTAGCGCGTTACTGCCCATCTCTGGTTGGCACAGACATATTTTGATAAAGGCTCTGTACCATGGGAATTTTTTTTATAATGGCATAATTGTTTTTGAAGTTCCCATTTCACTTCAGTTTCCTGTATGCGATAATCGAGGTTTGGTTCCTGATTGAGTCGATTAGTAGAACCTCTCTGGTCTTTTAAATGTCTTTTTCTCTGTTAGGCAATTAATGATATAAACATGTGAAAAGGTTGTGCAGCAGCTGGTTTATTGTTTGTTTGTTTTCACACTACTTTTCTTCCGATCAAGTAAGTTTCAAAAACCACTGAAAGATAAAAAATCAGGAAATAGAGCTCAAGATAACAGCATCACAATGCCCGTTTTGGCTGACAACAAGCCACATCTCTAGGTGAACAAAAGGACTTAAAGGAGAAGCAGAAAATTCACCTATTTGAAGGAGCAGGAGCCATGAAATTTTGTCATTTTACTGGCTTTTCAGCTATATTTCTATATCCACTTCATCCACTGTTTCAATGTAAAATTATTCTCTTGATAGGACTCTTTGCCTGTCTGATGGTTGGATAAGCTAATAACCTAACAGCCAGTCACAGTAGGGCAAACCTCTGACTTACCTTTTACCCAAACATAAGTAAGGCTGTAGTATAAAGCCTGGCTGTTAATCATCTGCATTTGACTTAATTTATATAAGAGACACACTATAAGGTGAAAAATTTAGTCCAGACAGCACAAAGCAGCATGAAAAATTAACTACTGACTCTATACCAAGTTTGTATTTTGTTTAAAAAAGATCTGATGTAGCTTTTGGTGCTGCTGTGAAGAAGGTGCAATCTCTGCCCTGACGAAAATAAATGAAACTTGATATGTAAACAAAACAAAACAAAATTCAGAGCCACACAATTTCACATGTACTTTTAACCATATTCGTCATATTTGTTACAAATTAGTCTGTAACTGTAACTGACCAAAAATAAGCAAAGTGCTAATATCCCCCTCAGATATTACTGTACAATTGCCATTCAAACAATCGAGAACTTTGCAGGTTCATGCTTACTAAAACTGAGTGAGACAGAACATGAAAGGTTCAAATGTACAAATTATGTATGATTTACCATCATCTTTCACTAATGCCTCACTGCTTAATCTGTATCACATAATTATCGCACATCTGTGAGATCCACATCTCTGCATTTTACAGCCATTTCTGCAAATGTATGACACTCTGTCTACTTGTAATCATTAGTACCATACTCTCCATTTGAACAACTCTTCTGTTATTTAAAGACTGAACATCTCATTCTCAGCCATCATCACAGATAATGGAAGAGCAGCGTGTAGGGACACAGCTGTGAAAGCTCTCCTATTAGTAAACAGCTAGCAGTGATAAACGTTGGTCTTTTTCCCTTTTCACTTTTTTTGATCCATTTTACTTTTTATTTATTTATATTGTTTTTCTGCTTAAGCATCACAGCAGTGCTGAGCAACAAGTGTGGCTTCCAGCTCCAGTACCAGATGATCTTCTGTGTTTGGCTCCTGGCCTTCAGTCCTCAGCTCTGTGAACAGTTGAGACGTTACAACGTAGTGCCTGCCCTGTCCGACATCCTCCAGGAGTCTGTCAAGGAGAAGGTCACCCGAATCATTCTGGCTGCCTTCAGGGTTGGTGGAGAATTTTTCACTCATTGTATGTTTCCCACTGATACAACTGCATCTGCATTTTCTCTGTGCTTTGTCTTTGTCCTTTGTCCTCTGTTTTGGGGAAAACCTAGAGCTATCAAGTATGTGGAGTGGCTACAATTAGTTAGAATATATTAAATAACAATGCATCACAGTGAAAGGGTTCTCTTGTGGTGATCACAAACCCAAACAGAAATATAAATCTGCAGCTTTTCCCAATTTTAATGTTTGGTCGATTCTCACCCGTCTCACCCTGTCACCCTGTTACAGCTGACTGCTGTTTGTCAGGAAACAAAACAAAGCACTTTAGCCTACATGATAAACACCAAACAGCAACTAGCTGGAAAGCGTAGTGGAGTGTGTAGCAGCTGAAGACACATATACTTTCCTCAAGTCAGTGGAGACCTAAAACAGAACTAAAAGGCTGGACTACAGGTTCATCAGGTGGCCTGAAACATGACTGTGTAACTGTTGGATGAGTAAATGGAAAAGCGTTTGTTAACACATAGTTCTTACCAGCACTTTAATTCTGATATAGAGCATGCGTTTTCTCAGACTCTGGCACAGCATATTTGCATCTAATTGGATTCTGCTCTTTATCAAAGAAGAGGAAACGAAAATGGCAACTCTAAATCAACAGATGGGGCTGCCTATAAAGAAGCAGGGCCATAAATGATAGATAAATGCAATTTATGACTATGCTCCCCTTTCAGCTCCCTGCTGTGATTGTTCAAAACATCTACTGAATATTTAATGTAGTCCTAAGAGCTGTGTTCTGGACTTTGTTGTTTTTTTGTTTAAGCCAGGTAATGAAATCCCTATAGTGTGCTACTGACAAAACTGAATTAATGGCATAGGCCTCATTTTTTTAGCTAATGTTAATGTAATTTTTAACTGCACAGAGTTAATAATTCTGACAGGGTACCAGTGCAAGTCTGGAACATATAGGAAATGCACTCAGTGGAGTAGCTTTCAGGTTTTCATCAAGCTCGCTACTGTTCTTGGGAAAAGTATAGAAATAATTACGTAGTCCTGAATGATTACACATATTATGCAGATGATTTGTTTTTTCTGTAAAAGACAGACAGCATACTAATGACACAGACTGTAAGGATCCTCTGCTTAAAGCAACGCATTAGTATAACTGACAGCCTGCAGTACCTGACCACCCTCAGCACACATCATCTTGAATACTAAACAAAAAATCTTTTCTACTCTGTGAAATGTCTAAAGGGAAATATGGATCTTTAAATAAAACTTTTCAGTGATAGCGTTGCTTTCATTTTTTTCAACCCAGACAGCTTCAGTGACCTTGCTCAGAGCACAATGGTATTATAAATGGCATTGATTACATGATTGAAACATGAGCTCCAAGCTGATTTTAGAACCTAAAGTTGAGGAAGGTATTCACTGATGTCATTGTAATCTGAGTCAGTATTACAATGTTTTTATTGTTTTATTTTTTTTTTCATTTATGCTGAAAGAAACTTATTTGACACCAAATTTATGTCCTGTTTTATGCGTGCTCTCAATCGCTGCATCTGTTTCTGGTTTTAATTTCAGCCCACAGCTTTTTCATCACACTCCTGCCAGTAGAGATGTCACATGAAGGTTTTGGTAAATGCACCCGTGAAAGATAGGGGCTTTGTTTTCTTCATTGGAACTTCACTACATTACACTTAATTAAAAGCAGTGGTGCATGGAGTCACCACATCTTTACGTTAAGCGGGTTTTCTTATGAGTGTGTCAACTTGCTGTATGGTGTGTGCGTTTGAGAGCTACAAGACGTTTTTCACCAACAAATGGGGTATTTCTTTGTTGACACCCAGGGGTTCTCCAATCTTTAGGAGGCTGAGATTATTTTGAGATTATTTTACAAAAATATTCAGCGCTTTTCTGCATGTTGCTATTTGTCCCAAATGTCCTAATTATGCAAATGATTCTGCTCACCACATGGGATGAGGAAAGTGACTTATTATCCAGACCATCTGGAAGTCCTTGAACACATCCTCAAAGGCAGAACTGCTGCGTTTGTGATGTGTTAGCATTAGTTTAACTGTGACTCTAAAACTTTTGTTTTGACTACTTTGTTAAGGCCTAAAAATGTTGAACGTTCTTGTAGCCACAACTCCTTAGGTGGTAACTAGGCTCTAAATATTTGGAGTGACTTGACTGTTTGATCTTTGTGAAAACATTGCAGGTTACTCTTAAAAGACATTTGTGATATATTAGTCACATTTGCTGGTGCCAGAAAAGATGGTGCCAGCAGAACACATGGCAAGGTGTCTGTCAGTTTTTGTCTTGGTTAATGTTAGTTCTCTTCCTTTCTATAATATCTCTAAATGTCTTAGTACTACGTGTGTGATCACCAGTTGCCTTTAGAGATCAAAGCATCTTATGGTCTAGTTCTGAAACAAACTGCGCAAGGACAAGCTTTACCACCTTTTGACATACCTGTGCCAACTCCCTAATGCCACACCCTGGAAGAAGCTCCCAAGGAAACGGGGAAAACGGGCTGGTACACTCATCAGAGTCAGGGCTTACCTCTGTGCTTCTCATGCAACTACAGGACCAGTGGAGTACACCTTTAGATGGATCCTGCATGTTGTCCCTGGAGATCCCATAACATTGGATCAGCTTCTTCTGGTTCCCTGTTTTCCTAAGCGGCCTCGGTCCTGTGGATGTAGCATGGATCTCACAAATCTTTGCAGCCTTGCCTATGCTTGTGCTTCAGATGTCAAAATCTGCACTCTTCAAATAGCTTTATTAAATAATAGATCACCATCAAACAAGACATTTGTATTAAGCAACTTCTTAATGACAAAGTCTCAGCAGCTTGGTTTTCTGATTTTGACAGAAACTGTGGTGAGTCTGTAGCTTTTTCTGAACTTCTTCCTCCAGACTTCACATTCTTCAGCCTCCCTTGGACCTCGGGTATGGGTGGAGGTATATGTACAGTGTTCAACATCCATTTTCGTTGCCACCAAACACTCAAACAAACATCAATCATGTCTGCTGTGAGTCTAAACCTCTGGTCAAGGACATTCTAAATGTTCTGGACTCTTTTAACCTGACACAGTGGGTCACTGGCCCCCCTCATAAAAAAGGTCACACACTGGACTTAGTGCTATCACAGAGGTTTGGTGTGTACATGACAGAAATATCTGAATTGTGTCTCTCTGGTCATTTTCCTGCGATATTCACTATAACCTTGCGCTGCTCTTTAGATAAGTCATGCACTCTAGCACATAAAAGACAAGCGCGCAATCATCTAATAGCCCCTCAATCTAGTATCACATTTCTTCATTATAGGATAATAAATTCAATCTGTGAAAGTGTCGAGGACAATTCTGATAGTTTTAATTCCACCTGCACTGATATCTTGGACTTAATCGCACCACTCAGGACTAAGCGCTCTAAGCCATTGTCAGAACCCTGTTTGAATGAATATA
This sequence comes from Haplochromis burtoni, assembly GCF_018398535.1. NCBI lineage: Eukaryota > Metazoa > Chordata > Actinopteri > Cichliformes > Cichlidae > Haplochromis > Haplochromis burtoni. The sequence goes on from NW_024582364.1 coordinate 6,481,074, forward strand.
CACACACCCTTAGACATAAATGCAGCCGTGCTGAGAGGAGATGGGAAAACAATAGGTCGTATGTTTCTTTACAGGTATTTAAGGACGGTATCTCTGTTTACCAAGAGTGTTTACAGTAAAGTGTTTACTGTAAACACTCTAAATACTAATTCTATAGTTTTAGTGTCTACTTTTTAATGTTTTTAATCATATTATTAGTCCATGTAATAATTTGGTGCTGTACCTTCACCAAGTATGTATGATGATTTTTAGGCAATTTTGAGCGACACAGTTTCAGCTATTAGGCCCCCTCTCATCACCCACCGCCTCAGACCCCTGTGTGCTTTATACAGAGATTAATTAACACTTCTTTTATTACAGGCTGTGTCCCATCATGTTTTAAATGGGCTCTTTTTAAAATCCTCTTCTTAAAAAAACACATACTGGACCCAGCTGCTCAGGCTAATTACAGGTCCATTTCAAAGCTTCCCTTTCTTTCAAAAGTTTTAGAGAAAGTGGTCTACTCATAGTCTGAAAAGTTTCAGTCTGGTTTTAAGTCACTACATAGCACTGAGACAGCACGTTTAAGGGGTTTTAATTATATTCATTGTGTTGCCTTTTGAGATGTTAAACAGTGGATGTCCTTAAAATTTTTAAACCTAAATGAATGTTTGGCAACTCTGTTACTTTATCCACTCATTGTAAGACAAATGTTAAACCCATGCCGTGTACCTTGATGGTTCGTTTAAATTGTGTAGGCAGGTGAGTGCACCAATATAGCTTTTTCCATCTGAGACAGCTAGCCAAGGTAACACCTTCCAGCTAATGCCTTTGAACACATTATTCATCTCTTCATTACTTGCAGATTGGATGTCTGCAACTCTCTTTATTTCAGTTTGTACCAGTCGCCTCCAGCTCATCTGCCTCTTTACACTGGCTTCCTGTTACTTATATGATCTGATTTAAAATTTTACCTTTTGTTTTTAAATCATTAAATGGGCGAGTCTATTCTTACCCATCTTAGCTCCTATCTATTCATGCTCCAGAAAGAACCATGAGGTCTAGTTCAAAACTACTGTTATCCATTCCAAGGCTTAAACTTAAGTCTCGCAGTGACAGTGCCTTCTCTGTGGCAGGTCCCACACTCTGGAATAGTCTGCTGCTATATATTAAAGCTGCACAAATGCTGGAACTTTTTTAATAGTGAAGACACCAGACACTTGTTTTAATAGCCTCAGTCATTGTTGTTCTCAGTTTTTTTTGTTTTTGTTTTTGTCTTATTGTATTGTTCTTTCTTCTTCATATTTGTATTTTTATTTTTATTGTCATTGTTGTGCATTTTCCTTGTTTAGTTGCTTTTTAGTTTGTAAAGCACTTCGGAAGCTGTTGGAAATATTCGATATAAATACATTTGACTTTGACCTTGACCTAGTCATAGCTTTTCCCTAAGTGTTAGCTGTAGGGGCCAATCAAGGTATGGAGTGATTTCTTCTATCTCAGTCCCAGTGCAGAAGCCACTTCTCTTTTGAGTCACTCCAAGTGTTGCCACCACAATTTTCTCTCCATTAAAGCCTGAGGCCAGGCTCCGAGAACTTTGTCCGCAGATTTTACGTCAGAAATAGCTTTTATAATACTTGAACATTGTGTTCTTGTTGCTGGGCAACTCTACTTTTCTTTCTCTTCACACTCACTCACAACACCTGAATTTGAATCCTAGTTAAGGATGGGTATTATGAAAACCATTAGCTCCATTGGACAGATTTTATACCTTTTAATAAAGTTGTTTAACATCAGGAGTTGACAATGTTACGATACTACAATGAGAAATACATGAAAATATAGAAAACAAATCAACTGCAAAATGGACCTGAATAAAATGACCAAACGCGCACAACCGATTTCTCAAATATCAGTCTAGTCATCACAGTGATTCAGTCATAAAATCATGATGAACACATAAATAAATGCATAATGATGCTGCAGAGGTCTCCTGCTCATTGATTTCTGTATTGTGATTTAAAACAAAGGAATATTACAGCAACACAGTATAGAGCGTATAGCAACATTTCTGACAGCAACAGTGTATATTTATAAATAAATTCTCATCTTTCATAAGTTGTTACAGGCAAAAACAAAAAAGGTGCAACAGGCAGATGTTTGAGGTTTAGCTCAATAAATTACTTAAACAGTTCATCATGAATGTTGAGTATTTTTTTTTTTCCATTGACTAATAGTTAAGTATGATTTATTAGCCTGTTCGTTCATTGAGTCATTTCTGCTTTCTGATTCAGACCTCAGCTAAGTTTCTCATCAATTAGCGAATTAATAATGATCTTTTCTTTGACAGAATCTCCTGGAGAAATCGGCAGAGAGGGAGACTCGTCAGGAGTATGCACTGGCTATGATTCAGTGCAAGGTGCTGAAGCAGCTCGAGAACCTTGAGCAGCAGAAATATGATGATGAGGACATCACTGAGGACATTAAGTTCCTGCTTGAAAGGCTCGGAGAGAGTGTGCAGGATCTCAGGTACCTAATTAAGATTATTTATGAATAACATGTATTCATAGTTAGTTTACTAAACCATTATTTCTTTAAAAAATGGAGCTTGAATAAAAAGTCAAGTGTCTTTGTGCAATCCTTTTCATACAGCTACCATTAACATATCCATATGATATTTCTGTACTTTAACTGTGCACTACACAGCGCAAATCATTCTTCTTCACATCATCAGTTAAAGTAGTTTTTGTTTTTGTCTGAGGTAATGATGTTTATTTTTGATCAACAGCTCATTTGATGAGTACAGCTCTGAACTCAAGTCTGGCCGCTTGGAGTGGAGTCCTGTCCACAAGTCAGAGAAGTTCTGGCGTGAGAACGCTGTCCGCCTGAACGAGAAGAACTATGAGCTCCTCAAGTAAGCTGAAGCATCTGCTGTCATGAGATTACTCATTTTCTCCATTGCCTTTTAAAACATGATTTATTATTACCTTGACACTTCAGTAAGAGCAGAAGGACAAAGCTTCTCAAAGTGCACCTTGTTCCGATACTGAAGGGCACAAAGACTGTGATTTGTCACTTCTTATCTACTTTCGCCACAAGAGGATGTATATGTTACACACACACACACACCACACACACACACACACACCACCACACACAACATTATACATATTTACATATATTACAGTATATAATATATATATATATATATATATGTATATATATATATAATAATATAATATATATATATATATATATATATATATATATATATATATATATATATATTTTTTTTTTTTTTTTTTTTTTTTTTTTTTCACCAGATTTGTAGAATAAACACCATGAAATAAAAAGAGCTGAAAGCATCAGGGTTACAAAGGGTCATCGCTTTGGTTTGTCATTAAGGTAAATAACTTTACCTTGCCATGTGCCGGTTCAGTGGAAAAACACTTGGACAGCATGCAGCCTTTCATGGCGTGACTAGATGCTGCTATGGAAAAATCCAGTTTTATACTTGACTCACAATCAGTTCTTTCGAGATACCTTCCCAATGCCTTACTTTTATCAGCTATGAGTTACACTCCCAACATCATGTGTCTGTGTTTCTGATCTAAGGACTCAGATCGCCAGAGATAAAACATCCGTTGGTGTGTGTGTGTTCTTCATTATTCGGGTCACACACTGTTGTGCTATTGACATTCTGTAAAAATCCTCATTGTCTCATCGCTGTCCCCTCTCTGTAATCAGCTCAGCCATCACCTCGGCTTAAATTAGCCTTCTGTTTTTTTAGTATTTACCCTTAAATCTCACGAAGGCTTTATTCCATGTTGAAGAAGCCACTTTTTCACTGCATGCCTTACATCTAATATCCTTGGCTTCAGAGTTTAGTGTTTGGGATTTCCAGTTTTAAAGTAGCACTAACCTTGGCTTAGTGAGAATAAGAGCGTTTCTACTTAGAAAACTGCTTTAAAGAAAGTAATCTCAACTCTTATATTTTTCTTGAAGCTTTCTCAGAAAAATCTTTGCCTAGAAGCGTCTTTAAAGATATGTGATTGAGATCAGTAAGAATTAAGTGATTGAATCTTTTTTATGCAAACAGACCTCTGCATTTTAATGTTTTATTTTCACTGTGTTTCTTTGAAAGGATTTTGACTAGGCTGTTGGAAGTGTCCGATGATCCTCAGGTTATAGCAGTGGCAGCTCATGACATTGGAGAGTATGTGCGGCATTATCCACGTGGTAAAAGGTGAGATGTTAAGCATAAATACTATTAGATATTCACTAAAATCTATTAAAGATTTTTTTTGAAGATCACCTCCCACACACCCTGCCTCAAATGACAGCCCATCATTGTAACGGAGATGTTTTATGCTGGCTTTGCCTAGCACAGTTTGCCCTTGACACCAGATTTTTGGCAGTGGTAATCATTTAAGGCTTTGTGTGTTTCTCGTTTTATACAGTCACATCTAATCTGACTGCTCCATGCTGATTGTGCCAGTCGGGTGTTACGTAGTAATGTTCTGTTCATCTGTTTGTTGTTTAATGGTCACTGGCAAACATCTCATTACTGCCATCTCACCTGCCAGTAATATTATTTAACATACTTCAGTGATAATTAAATAGTCTTTTTTTTTTTAATAAATCAAATCTACTCAAACTTAAAGGTACCCAAAACGTGTCAATTGTGACTAACAATTTATACTAAACCAAAGTAAGTTTGGAGAGATTGAGGTAAGTGCTGGAGGAAGGAAGCAAAGTGAGCAGAGGCAAGAAAGAATATGTTTGTGGATGAGAGGGAGATAGGTGAAACAGTAAGGGTAGCAAATATTAGTTATATGAGTTCAAATAGAGACAAGTCTGGCTGGACTTGACGAGGTTCAGTCACTATCTTTCAAACAGTGTGAGGCATGATTTGTGAAAAAAGAGTGAAAGGGAAAGTTTACAATATGTTATTGTCACCTGCTACTATGGTTTGGAGACTAGGGCACTGACAAAAAGACAGGAGGCTGAGCTTGAGGTGGCAGATGTTTGGATTGTCATTGGGAATGAGCAGAATGTCATGATTAGATGTGAGTACATCAGAGGGAGAGCTCAGGGTGGGTAGTTTGGTGGAGATCTCGAACAGAACTCAGACAGTTGGTTTAATGTGGAGCAGCAGAAGCTCTACCTGACTAGCAGAACTCCTCATTTAATCACAAGTCAGCACAGGCCTAAACAACCAAAATAGTTTATTTACCTTACCCAATTTATGTGCCTTGTTGAATTTAAGTGCCATTTGAGAGGATGATTCAGTGGGGGAATTTGATCCAGGGTCTTCAGTATGAACCCAGTGATCCTCTAACAAAGTGAACTTCAGCGTCAGTGCTGTGAAGACAAACTGGCAGTTCAGTAATATATATACACTGCAATTCATTCAGAATATCATGCACCTGGAAGGAATAAGTTCACCCAATGGAAATGCGTAACAGTATCAGTGCTAGCACCTACTTTTTCTTTGATCAAACCTTTTGCTTTAATATTACAAGCATTACATCTGGTTTCCTTTTCACTGTGTTTTATCCTTTCACAAAGGCCAGTGACCCTGTATTAGATACACAGAAAATTTCACCAAGGCTGGATTAGATTACATGATGGATCACTGAATGACCTAAAATACGAAAATAGTACCTGTTTACTGTGTATAAAACCTCTGTCCCATTATTCCCTATAACACTCCCATTTCAGAGTAATTGAGCAGCTCGGTGGAAAACAGCTTGTGATGAATCATATGCACCATGAGGACCAGCTAGTCCGGTACAACGCCCTGTTGGCTGTGCAGAAGCTGATGGTCCACAACTGGTATGAGCACTTTTTATAGCTTCTGTTTGATGTAACTCACTCACATGAACTTAACCTTAAAGCATTAGCTGAACTTTCCTGACATGAAAAAAACCAATCAGCTACAGCTACACGCTAGTGATTAAAGACCATGCACACCCTCATGCATATTATGATTTACTCTGGCTGATTAGACATCCGCTAAGGTTAACGTGAGCGGAGATTGGTTGGAAATGACACAAGGTCAGTGAACAGTCATACTGATGAGAATGCTGAAGATGCAAAAATGATCAGAAAGAGGCAAATTAGTCGTTGACCTAAAACGATCTAAAAAAGTTAGTCATGTAAGACTATATTGGATGGTCAATGAAAATTTCATTTTTGAGCATTTAGTCATCATAGCTAGGGAGATTGATATGTTTCGCTTATTTAAACTTTATTTAAACCCATAATTAAAATAATGTAGATGTAAAGCCAATAATGGAAAATGTGAGTTAGCACAAGTGTGATGTATACACTGAAAATCACATTTTTACACATTGTATCTGTGTCCTGCATGCAGCATCTTGAATAAAAATGTTTAAATATGGTTAGATTTTGTAACTTTCTCTTAAGGAGGAAGAGGCCATGCAATCTCTCAAATTTGCCTCAGACATATGAGAGAAAAAAAGCACTTTTATATCCTAAAACGTGACTGGAGAGGCGTTTTTAGGATTCTGCCTTTGTGCGTTTGATGTGCTGTTGGCTAATCAGGCTAATGCAGGGTGAGAGCCGGTTGTCTGAATTTTTGTTTACATTTACTTGAATTATGGTCGGAACGTGTCCTCACTGGCCTGAAAGCAAGTGTAATGAGGCAAAATAACTGTGTGGACAGCAGGGCTGCGCTGGGGTCAGATCAAGATGTGCATGACTTAGGTTCAAAATATTGACAGACTAGGATGTTCCACAAAATGTCAAATGTGCTGGGCTGTATGTTTCTCATGTCACGAATTTACCCAGAGTGAAGTTTACATAGATAGTGTCTTTCCTCTGCTTCTCAGTCTTACAGAAAATAACTTGAATGATCTTATTTGCCAAAAGTAGATTGATTTAGATGATTGTTCACACTATTTTGCAACTTGTGGCTGGCATAAATGTGTTCAAGTAAATTTCAGCTGGTAATTACAGCATCAAGAAAGGTCAGTTAGGAAATGCTACAGTGGTGCTATGGCACCTTAATTTAGTGTATCATGTACATATCTATCATTCATATTCTTAACCTGCAGACTGAGATTGCAGCAACCTTTTAGGGTGATCACAACCCCCCACTTGTGTCTGATACAGACTGTAAGATGATAACACCCACTGAATTGTTGGCTACAGCATTTGGCTGCAATTACTCTGCTCTTTTCTTCCATGTCTCATTATCAGTTGCACAGTTATAATTACCACTAACAGCTGGATTAAAATATTATGCAAACAAGCTTCTGCTGCTTCTCTGTTGAAATTCCAAATATTTTGTTTGACACTTCCATCTGCTGGGGTTCATGCCCACCTTTGGAGTTCTCACACTTTGTGATGCATATTTATCTTCATAGCCAAAATTTGCAAACTGTATGGCTAACTTTTTTCTTTTTTTTTTCTTTTTTTTTTTTATTCTTAGGCTCTTTAGACCCATTGCAAGCACCATTATAAACTCGTCATGCTTGATTTTACTTAGGTTAAGTCACCACCAGCAACATTTTCCGGACATTCACTTCATCTCCCCGTCTTTGTGTGTGTCTTCTGTGTACTGGATTTCTTGGAAACAATAAAAATGAAAGCCAACTAGCATTAAGTGGGAATATGTTTGTTTTTGCTGCCACTATCTAAAACACACACTTTCAGTTTCCTGAGCAACTGTGGATGGAGGTATTATGATTAATATTACAGTGATGTTCCAAGTGGGCAATGTGATCAGTCATGTGTGGACAGAAGTTTATTTGTTTGAAATACCACTAAGAGTTACAGAAAGGGAGGAAGAACATTGGGTTCAGTGACTTGAAATTTCCAGAAAGCTCAAAGATCATTTACAGTCAGTGATGGGAATAACGGCGTTACAAGTAACGGCATTACAAGTAACGGCATTACTAGCGCCGTTACTTTTTTCAGTAACGAGTAATCTAACTAATTACTATTCCTATCGTTACAACGCCGTTACAGTTACTAACAAGAAAATGCGGTCCGTTACTATTTTTCAACAAACAGACAGTTGAAGCTGTGTTCAGCTTACGGCATCTTATATCAGTTGCACGAAAGTAGCTGCCTACGTAAGTAATCTGGACGCTACAGCTTTAAGCAGCTGCGTGCGCTCCCGCAGACGGTAATCACGATCACTGTCTAGCACGACACCTGGAGCTAAGGGGGCAAAACGATCGCATGAGTGCTGCTGTTTGACTGAGGAAGAATAAAGTATTCGTGGTAAGCCAATCACATGACCACTTAAAGACAAAGCAACAAGGTGATATATACCAGTTTATAAATTGTGTTGATAGGCCACGTAAAACCAGAGTCATGATAAACAATATATACGCGGCGTTTTTTTCCTCAATAGTTTCGTCACCTAAGGACAGCGCTAGCAAGCACTCTCTGCTTATGACCCCCCCCCCAAGGGGAAGTTTTAGGAGTGTGAGAGAGAGAGAGCGAGAGAGAGAGAAAGACAGCAGAAAAGGAGAGAGAGCGAGTTTTGAGATGTGAGAGATTTGTGACGTTTAGTGTGTTTGGAGTGTGTAGTTAATGTGTTGTCTTGTGTAGTTAGTGTGTAGTGTTGTGGATAGTTTTGTGTTGTGTGTCAGAACAATGAGGCGACTGCTGTCTCCAGGTAGAAAACGGAGTGATACACCTGCTGTTGTCAGACCTGCAGGTATCAGGCTGTGATGTTCTCCTTCATAGTGGACAGAAATTATTTTTTTGGAGTGGCACAAATAATTTGTGTGGCATCTTATTGAATGCAGAACAGCTGATTGTTCTGTAAATAGTTTGAAATGGTTATTTAAAAAATCAAGGTAAAAGGTAAATGGATGCAAATAACTTTGTTGTTTGCAAAACTTGTACATAGGATTTTAAAATTTACAATTTATATTTGCATATAAAGTTATGAAATATGATTTATTAAACATGTTTGTGGTTGTTACAGTAAAAAAATAACTTTTTCTACTCTGATTTTATGTTTTTTGTCTGATTTTAGATCAATTGTGTTAATACAGTATGTCAAAATGAAAACATAACTGTAAATTCAGACACGTGAGGTTGTGCTGAAAAGGATGATACCAAACAAGGCAAAGTAAATCAATTTTAAAGGTGAAATGTGGAGGGAAAATCAAAAGTAGTTAAAAATGGCCAATTATACCCTGGACCCCAGAGGGTTAAACTTTTTTCTTTTCTTTTTTTTTAAGTAACGCAATAGTTACTTTTCAAGTAATTAATTACTTTTAGAATATTGTAACTCAGTTACTTTTTTGAAGAAGTAACTAATTACTTTTTCAAAGTAACTTGCCCAACACTGTTTACAGTACTGTGGAAACGTGTTGAGACACTCCTTATTTCTTTATATTTTGGTAGGAAAATATGTAACAGGTACAGCAACTATAAATGGAATTTCAAAATATATGGCAAAAATAAAGTTTATACAATTCTAACGAGCTTGAAAGTCAATATTTGGTGCGACCACGTTTTTCTTTTACAAAGCCGGAACGTCTTCAGGAATAATTCTCCTGGCTTCTTGCAGGGCATTCAGATCTGTTCTTTGGATGCTGGCTTCCTTTTTGTTCCGTTCTCTTTTACGATTGTCCTGCAAAGCTTTAGTACTACTGATGTCTGGGCTCTGGGGAGGCCAATCCATGACTGATAGTATGCACTTATTTATCCAGGTATTCTTTTACTGCCTTGGCAGTGTCTTTAGGATCACTATCAGGCTGAAAAATAGTGTTGCCAATCAGAAGCTTTTCTGATGGTATTGCATGGTGGATCAAAATCTGAAGGTTCCAATTTGTGTTAATAATTCCATCAATTTTGACAAGATCACCAACAAAACTCACTGACATGTAGCCCAAAGCTTTTAGAGAGTGTCCACTGTGTTTTACAGATGGCTTTAGACACTCACTGTTGTAACTCTCTCCTGACATCCTCTGTAATTATCTGTACTGATGAAAAATTGAACCAATAATGTCAAATCTGGCATCATCACTCTATAAGACCTGTTGCCGGTGATTATCACTCCAATTCTTGTATAATTTGGCATACCTCAGCCTTATCTCCCTGTTTCCCTTCCTTAAAAATGGTTTGTTGACAGCCACACTTTCACTGAGACCATTTCTGATGAGACTTTTGCAAACAGTACACGATTCAGCTGAAAGGTCAAATGCATCTCTCAGGTCTTCTATCAGGTCTTTGATGGATTTTTTTTTTTTTTTTTTTTTTTATTTCTTAGGGGCAGGACTTTCAGATACTGTTCATATCCTGCACATAGTTTATATTTTAATGCCTGCTATTTCTTCTGTTCTCCTCTACTTTCCAGTTTTCTTGTTTCTTTTTGAGGACACACTGAACACCATGCTAAAATGTGCCATGCTTTGAGTAACTCTTTGAAAACCACCTTGTTGGTACAAAAATACTTTTTTATGCCTGTAAAATTGTTCTATCTTTGGTATTTTCATTCAACTAAATAAAACTTTCTTATGCTTTAATTATTCAAAGGTCAGTGCTAAGTTGTTCAACAAGCAAGAAACAAATAAGACAAACTAAAATCAACAAAAAATATTTTTTTCTGAATATGATCAAGTACAAGGATTAAGCATGAAAATGTATGAAAAATGCATGAGTGTGTGGCTACGTAGAAGCAAAATATAAATGAAATGAAGTAGAACGTAGAACCGTATATAAGCATCACCTCTGCATTTACTGCATGCCATAAATTAGCTTCCGTATCTTGTTTGAGATTCTCCTGTTTTTACGTGGGGAATAAAAATGAAAGAGTCAGAGTGAAGTTAAAGAATGTTAAGTTCAAATGAAGGTGGAAGAATTGAGTATTAAAACAGGAGGAGAAAAAACCTGAAGGCTGCATACGAATGTTTTACTTCGAAAAATGAAAAGCAGGGATTACAACTGTGTATGAAGTCTGGTTTAAAATGGATGCAAAACTTCTGCACACGCCTGAATACAAGACTAAGTACATTTAATTTTATATGGAAATTGACATTTTGTTTGACAGCTTTTTTTTTTGTTCTTCCCTTGTAGCTTTTGAAAGCAGCAGCTCATCATTTTAATGCCCAGCACATAAATCACATTTAAAGACATTCACCTGTCCTTATTTATGCATGTAGTTCTTATAAGACACCCTCCATCCACACCTACCTCTTGTGTAGGGCATGTTGAGCAACGTTGGTGGTTTTTTGTAAAATAAAACATAATAATTAAAGAAAGGAATGTTGCTCATGCCATATTTCTCCATTAAGATGAACACTTTGTTACTAGTTTCAGTCCTCATAACACGACCTCCTAATGTGAGGGGGTGAGCTATTTCTCAAGGTTTTTTCGTCATACTGAAGAATCTGCTGCCTACACTCATTGCCTGCGTGAAAACAGAGGTGTGTGAATGCGTCTATGAGATGAGAACTTTTTTTTTCTTTTTTTTTTTTTAAATTACAATGAAGAGTTTTTCAAAGCCGCTTCCCTTACCCGCTGTCACCTTGAGTGGGTTGACTTGTCGTTTCTAATATAACATTTTCTTGTTCCTACCTTTCTGAGGCCCCTGATGTCATGACAACGGCATGCATGAATGTGCGCAAACTGTTATCTGGTCATTGTTTTTGACGTGTTTCTAAATCTCCAGCAAGCTTTGACGGAATGGTGTTTTTGCCAATAAGCTCCATAACTCCACGGTTGTCGTTTAAGCCTTAAGCTATCGCTGGTCCAGCCACCTTTATGCTGTGCTTGTCTCGGTTACAGTCAGTTACAGTTACAATATATAGTATTGGTTTGCCTTTCATACAGTAGCCTGGCTTTTTTTGCCAAACAAACTCAAATCTGTGCTCTGAGTCACTGTGAACTGTCTCCTTTTTTAAATTTGATTGATGATTTCCCATATTCTTGTTTGTATTCTAACATTATTATAGATTCAGGTGTTGCATGAACTACATCTAGATTTTATAAAACACAAATAAAGAAAAATGGAGAACTCTTCTGGTGTTACTTTGAACCAGATTTGTTGATTGGGGATTCAGAAATGACAGAAAATTACATAAATTTCTGTCAAATACTGTAACAAATACAGACTCGCTGCCTTTACTGAATGTACACAGATGGTGTTTACATGTATAGTCACTCCCCAAAGGCCGCTCGGAGCAAAGAGAGATGCTGTTTGTTTTATAATGCAGTGCAAATTTAAAATAATACTACAAAAGAATCAGCTTATGTTGAATAAGTCTTAGCACCAGTGTTTACTTTCCTGAAAACCACAATGCTGTATTTAGTCCTAGGGTTATTACTCAAAAAAGTAATGTATTACACATTATTCTGTATTTTTCTTTAAAGTAATTCAGTACATTTCCTGCTGGAGAAAGTCATTACACACGTTACACACATACTCGTTACACACATGCAATCTTTTTTTACATATGAAAACCAGCACAAAGAGACTTCAGAGTGATCGCCATAGCGATTCTACTATAGAAGTATGAACAGGTAGAAACGTAGGCTGCAAGTCTGACTGCCCGTCAGTTTGTCAGTTTGTTACCCATTAAAGATCAGGACCTGGCTGCTGTGCTGGGGTTAGCATTCACTCAGATTGTTACTGGTTTTGTCCACTTTAGCATCACGTTCTCTTCCTTTTGTGCTATAAAAGTATGTCCATATCTACACTAAAAAGTCATAGATCTCTTTTTGATCTACGGTACAACTTTGACTTGAGCTGATTGTTGTGCAAGTGCACAGGAAGAAAAAACATGTTTGTTTGTTTGTTTGAATTTTTTCGGCAGTGAAAAGATTACTGAAGAACTTTTGTAACAAAAGTAACAAAATAATTGGAACTGTAATATAATTACTGTGGCGTGTTACATTACTGCATTAATGAAAATTGTGACACAGCTGCACGGTGGGTGCAGGATTTTTGTAAACAGTCGAACAAGCTGCCGTTCTTGTGAAACGGTCGTGTAGCAGAAACTGTGTGAAAAGAAAATCTATTTTTGATCAGCTGTATGTGTCTTTCACCTCAGACCACAGGCAAGCACTTACTGCCATTTCATTTGTCATTTCTTAAGCAGAGGCATGGCACGTGTGGTTGTATAGCCAATTTTAAAAGCAAAAATATAAAAAATAAAATAAAAGGAGAGACAAGTTTAAACAAGAATTTATAGTATAAACAAAAGGTGGCACATTAGATTTATTGTAGTTCACTTTGGACAGCTGTCTGCAAAATGAAATATTAGATAACATCTTGACAGTAAAAACTAACTTTGAGTGTCCGCTGATTTTACTGTGGCTAATACTTCTTAATATCATGCAGTGTTTCATGTCCAAGACTCATTTCGCTGTGTCTTACAACAGAGACATATGAAAAGGTGCCTTGGCTGCGGGACACTAACTTCATCAGTCATCCTACCAATTATTGCTATTTGCCTTTTTTTTTGGTAATCTCACTGGCAGTGCTCTAAATCAGCGTACTGTAACTGATTTTTGAGAATGGGCTGAAGGTTATCTCTGACAGCTCCAGCAGTTGGTGTGCCGTGCTTTGACCCTGCATGAATTAGAGAAAATCCAAAATAAAGTCAAGCTCATGCACCCAGGTCTGTTTTTTAAAGTCATCCATGTCACCCATGATGAGTGTATGTGAAGTTCTGTACAAGCCTGTGGATGGGGGTTAGAGGAGGGTTAGCTAAAGATCAAAGGCTTAAAAGCTCTTATATGTCTTGGATATATTTGAGTTGATCTATAGCAGCTTGTGGTTTTACCAGCCTGGTTGTTTGGTCAATATTTAACAAAGAGGTATTTGGTATTTTCAGTAAGAGAGGTATGAGACGAACACATGAAAGTACTGTGCTGTTGTTTGGAAAAAGCTTTTTGCTGCTTCTGCGTTGGATGCATATTGTACTGTTTTATCTCACTGCTGTGATTCATTCTCATAATAGGGCAAATAAAAAAAAAATAAAAAAATAACCTCCTTCAAAAATAGAAGTGTACAGTGGTTTCATAAAGACATCCTTACGGCGCTGTTGCTTTGTAGAAAAGGAGAATAGTGATGAGTCTAAGCGTGCATATTTTTAAGGAGAAAATATTCTCTGTCGTTATGAGTATTCACCATTCCCATTTTTAGACTATTGAGAGGCATTTGATATTTCTGCTGCTGATAATTTGAGTGTCATGAAGCATATCTAAAAATGTTACTGCCAAGAAGAAACATGAAGGCGAACTGTGACCTTTCAAAGTAATATATAATGGGTCTATATTTCAGCATTACATCATGTCAGGGTCAGGATACCTGGGAGAAGCTCATATTGTTAAAATGAGAAGCTTCATTAAAAACCTGTTTTCACATTAAAGGATATAAAAGATCCAGAATCCACCCAATCAGAGAATAGATCGAAGTGAAAACATTCAGGCAGGTGGTGATCGGGGTGGATATTATCCTCCATTTATCAGAACTTCAAATGCTTACCGGTTATGTTTTGATTTAAGGAAAAATATGTACTGTCATTGAAAAACATGAAGTGTTTTTTTTCTTGAAGTATTTAAAATTGAAGTATTCTTGATTTTCTCGTCTTACTGTCACCAAACAAATAAGGAAAATATACAATAAGCATGCCTTCCAAAATATTTCTTTGTTCCTTGTAACAGGATGTATGGCCTTATTTGACAGCATGTTTAGTGTTTCTTGCTTTTTCAGTCTGTAAAAACAAACAAGCAAACTGTTTCTCTTTCACAGGGAGTACCTTGGAAGACAACTGCAGTCCACTGATCAGCAGCAGGCTCCAGCGGTGGCTGCTCGAAGCTGAACACTGAATGGTCATGTGTGTTTGTGTCTCATTTTGTGGACGAGTGTGAACTGTACGCAGATTGGCAATTGTAATGATCAGCTCTTTGTTTTTGTGTAATGACTTGAAAAATCAAACGGTGCGATTTCCGCTTCTACACGCACCCCAAATGATCCTCGATGTTCCTCGATTTCCTTGATGTTCTGTCGTGCTTCGTGTTGTGACTCCAAGATAAGTGATGCGTGATTAAAGCCGCACTTTGTGTGTCTGTGATGATATACAAAACTGCAAGTTATTTAAGTCTTAAGTCTGTAAAACATATGAATACCAATAAAAATACTTATCTGTGACATTCCTGTCCTGCACATCCTTTTACTGAGAGGTTGATGAGAAACGAAAGCTGAATAACAAAGAGATTTTCAGACGTGACAGCATTATTGAGCTTTCTTATCAGCCCATATGCAATTGGCTCCCCAGCAGTGGCAGCAGGGTGGCTAATGAAATATTTATTTATTTATTTGAGGTCATCTTCACTAGCTCCTGCCTTTGAAGGGAAACAGATGTGTTAGGAAGTTAAAGTGGCTTGTGGAATTAATTGTAATAATTAGAGTGCTCTTTAGTGAAAACACTCACCGGCCACTTTATTAGATACAACAACTCATTGTATCTGATTAGCCAACTACATGGGAGCTGTCAGTGCATTCAGGCACGTAGACGTGATCAAGACAGTACTGATGGTTGTTGATCAAAGACAGGAAATACGGGAGTATTTCACAAACTACTGATGTGGGATTTTTCACACAACTATCTGTATGATTTACAGCGAATGGTTCAAAGAGCAAAATATCCAGTGAGCGGTGGTTATGTGGTGAAAATGAATTGATGATGTCAGAGGAAATACACACTTGTTACAAGTAAGGTATGTAGAAAGGCATCACTAAACATTAAAAATGTCCAACTTTAATGGGCTTCAGTAACAGAAGACCACACTGAGAGCTCCTCCCAGTCAAGGAACAGGAAACTTAGACTACAATTCACATGGGCTTACCAAGACTGGAAAAACATTGCCTGGTGTGAAACTGAGTCAGTTTCTGCTGTGATCAGTATCCCAGTATGTTAAGGCAGTTCTGCAAAATTAATTTTTAAAAAACTGTTTAAAAAAAAGCAGTCCATCATAGTACAAGCAAGGTGTAACTTATAAAGCGGCCATCAAGTGTGAGCGTATTTCTAACTCATCCTCACAAGAATTAAAAGAAATAAAATAAATCTTTGTGCCATGTTTAATCTGTTTTCTTTCATGTTCTACATTTTTTCTCGATTGATTACCAGAATGAAAAAAAAAAAACTCCTGAAATTGTGATTGGCCATTTTTGCTCCTTTATGTAAATATCTGCAATTGTAACGTGAATATTCACCTTGAGCTTTTTCTAGTCATTATCTTTGGCCGATCCTTCACCAACCGATGACACTTTCCAGTATTCCTGGATCATCGAGTTACAGAACTTTGTTTCGATAATCAGCTTTTTCTGTCTTCGGTGACTAAACATACGGGAATGTGTGCGTACATGTACACAGAATAGATCTAAATGGAGACTACCTTACAAAGAAAATGAAAGCCAACTATCATAATGTGATAGTTGGCGATCTCATCCCTTTCTTCCTTTCAGCACCTCTTTCCAGTGCCACTTCTCTGCTTCTCTCAGAGACTACAAACCTCAGTATTATGGGGGTGAACGAGACAGACGAGCCACAAAATCATTTTGTTCTAATAAAATATCCATCCAAGTTTTGATAATGTATGGTTGCAAAATGTAAAGTTTTTAGTTTTTTTTTAGTTTTATTTGCTTGTTTTGTGGGCCTCCAACAGCGCATAGGTCCCCAGGCGCGTGCCCAGAATGCCCATTGGATAATCCAACCTAGCCTTCCAGTCACGCTCACTACAAACATCACACTGTGCTGCTAACAGCATGACAGCGAATCCAAATCCACAGTTGAAGGTTGTCTTGTGGACTTTATTAAGGTTGGACTCTGCTTCCTGTTGTGTACGCTCAGTGCTTCTGTCCACAATCTCCCCCTTTAAATTACCATAGCCTATTTGTCGTGGATGAGAGGCTCTTAGGGGGGGAAAACAATTTTCTACCTGTAACATAGGTTTCAAATGCTACTTTGAGTTGGTGGAGTGCCCCCCGTAGAATTGAAATGAAATCTGAGCTGGCTGACCTGTTTTAATCTGACCTTCACTGTACATGTGCTCTTCACATCTCTTCCTTTGTTATTTTCTGTTCATTTAGCTCACACACAGTAACTGCAAGCATCAGCTTTCAAGTTTACATAGCAACAGATTCTCTCTGTAGGGCAAAGAGACCACTGCTTGAAGGTCTTGGCTTCCATAATACGAAGTGTTGATTTTTTTTCTCTCTTTTTTTACATAAGTAACTAAGAAACAGTAACCAAGACTGCTTTTTACATCAGCCGCATCAAGCGCCGTGTTTCGTTTTCTCTTTGATAAATCCCTGAAGGACAGCACACTTCTATCAATGTCGTGTTTTTATGGATGTAATTATCATTAGGCTGCATTCATTTTCTCAAACACTTGGTTTCTTGACAAAACTCTGGTCTCTATTGTAAACCACTAAGACATGCGATCAGACACTTGGATATAATCATATACTATAAAGGTCAATCTGAAGTATGATGAATTCATATTTATGTCTACTGGCTGCTTACCTTCCGTCTTTTCTATGGCTGCTCAGAAACCTAATGAATGCCACAGTCGCCTTCCCTCTCACTTCCAATGACGATCACTGATTCAAAGCTGAATTTAATAAATGTTTACACTTTACTCAAACACTAATAATGCCGTCCATCATAAGCAAGAAGCGTTCCACTGCACTATATGAATGTAAAATAGACGGAAGCACTCGCTACATAAATTTCCATGGAGGACTGAAAACTGCCAAAATCAAAAAACGATTGGCATGAAAAGTTAAAAACAAGTGCAATATACAAAAATCTGATGAAAAAAATGTGTCTTTGTTTGCCCACTTCTCTGATATCATTAGTGTGGTATGTCATTGTGAGTCTTTAGTGTATATTTTTGAAACTGGCTTGCTCACCAGATTGATTTCAGTGTTTTGATTGTCTTCCTGATGGCTTTTGTGGGACACCTGTAGGGGAGAGCAGGAGACTCTCTATGGTTATTTGACATTCTTTCAACACCTACATAAATAATAGGCAACCATATGCAAAGGTTTTGTTAGCAGTAATATTAGAAACCTTGTGTTTATGTATGTGGATGCCTTACCGGACATATCCTCATGAAAACCGAGGAAAAAAGTGTCTTTCAGTTCAACTTTTTCTGCGATTTGCTGCCTCTTTGGAGCTAAGATTGGCCACACAAACACATTAGATATCACTAGAAGGGTGACGCGTTTTCTATTGAGCACATCAGAACTTAGTTGGGTACCTCAAATAAGTCAAAAGATATGAACCAAAAACAAATGTCCATTATAGAGGACATAAATGAACAGGCGGGGTCATGGATATGTGTGCAGTCCATGCAGGTGATGCTGGGAAAACATATGTATGAGTAGTAGAGGAGAGGTGGCAGCTTGCTGTGAGACTGGAGTTTGATTCATTTCCTCTTATGTAGTTTTCTTTCATTTGTTGTATTTAGTTTCCTTTAAGATGTTTTGTTGCTAAATGTTCAATTTTATACCTTCATCTACTCCTGCCTCCAGATCTCCATCAGGAAGTGCAGAGACAATATGGATGAAGTGAGGGCAGCTATGAAGCTATGAGGAGAACAAAGAATGGAAAGGTAGTTGGTCTAAATGGCATACCTGTATGGAGATGTCTACAAGAAGATAGTGGACTTTTTAACACAATCCTAGAGAGTGAGAGGAATGTAGGAGTGTCAGTTTTCAAGAGCAAATGTCATGTGCAGAGCTATATTAACAACAGAGAGATAAAGTTGATGAGCCATGCCATGAAGATATGGGAAAGAACTGTTGAAACTAGATTAAGAAGAGAAGTGAAGATCAGTGAGCCGCATTGTGGTTATTAATGTTGAGTAAGAGCTTGTAGCGTGTTGATGGAGAGGTTTAAGGAAGGTCTTGTCTTTGTGGATCCAGAGAAAGCATGTGATAGGGTGCCAAGAGAGGAACTGTGGTACTAATTCAGGAACTAAGTGAGTGGGAAAGAAGTACGTAAGACTGCTGTGGGATGTGTACGTGGACATCGAGATACTGGTGAGGTGTGGAGTAGGGGTGACAGACGGGCTCAAGGTAGTGAAGGTAAATGAGTTTAAATATCGTCCAAAGCAACGGACAGTGCACAAGAGAGGTGAAGAAGACAGTGCAGGCAGGGTGGAGTGGGTGGAGGTGAGTGTGAGGGATGATTTTTGACAGAAAGAAGTGCGCAAAACCTGCATTCATTTTAATAGCCAGCAGGGGGCGACTCCTCTAGCTAATCTGTTACCTAGGTGAAGACTATATGAGTTATTATGAAGATCCCAGTATACTGAATAAAATACAAATTAAATGTGTGGTTGGACTTTAGGAGTTACATTTAACATCACCACTAATGCAGAGGCAGTCAGCTGCACTGAGGGATCATCCCTCATTAACTTTGCACAAAGATAATCAGAATATAACTGTGTTTTATTTAGTATTCGAGTGTTTCGTGTTTCTTTCATGGATTGCTGACAGTGATAGAGATTAAGAAATGGCTTCTGCTGATGTACAGCGACACTTGGATGAACTGCGCGCAAAACTGGACAACGCGTTTGCTCATTTATGACCGATAACGTATGCATATTACAGATGGCCGAGACATGTGATAAAGTTCTGAAATTTTACAAGTGAAAACCCTTTCAGCTTAAAATTTTTGTCACATTTCTTTCACTTCAATCATTTCAAGAAATATAAAGGTAGTGGTGCCTTGACACGTGAAGTGGTGATCATTTTCAATCTTGTTGTTTTCCGCTTCAAGAAATCTACAAAATGTGGCACTTGCCTGGGGGTACATGAACACTTTTGTACAACTTAAGTAATATTTACAACCGTCACTGTCTGCTGCTTTTATGGAGCATAGTGCTCATGGGAAATCTGCTTCCAGTTCGCTTCAGTGCTGCAGTTAAACTCCACGAGGAAAATATGGATGTTCTTCAGCTCTGAATCCTCTGCAGAAATCAAGCTATTGGGCTCAGATTGGTAGTCTAATCAGAACTAAAGTCTTAGACTACTTGTGAGTCTCCTGTGTGGTGGGATTTAACTTTAGTAAATAATGAGCAGCATTCAACAGCAACACCTACAGCCTCTTGAGCATGTAAACATCCCTTAATTTTTTTGTTAGGAAGCATTCAAATCAGGTTTCTCTGTCTCATTCTCTCGCTCCAGCTTGATGCACTCATCCTTTGTTTTTTAGCCTCTAAAAGGTGTGGTGAGCTGGGATGTATGCAGAGTCAATATTTATGTAGAGGCTCACTGCCTCTGGCTGCAGTTGTCTGACCCCGTTATGCTCCCCAAGCACTATTTACAGCAGCTGGCACACTGTGGTCCCTATGCAGGCTCACCTGCAACAACTGAGTGAACTCTGGACCCTAAAAAGACAGAGTTTCTTTCCCCTGGCTTTTATTTGTATTATTATGCTACCCACATTTGCTGTACAGGGTCGAAGCAAAGTGCAAAACTGGCTCTCTGCATTCACTGCCATCCGCTGAGCCTCGGTTTATTCATGAAAGTCCCCTGAGGCAATGTCTTGTCTTGACCTCTTAATTAGTTTTATTTCCACTCTATCTGGAAAGTGTTTGAATATTTCCAGAATATTTGTGTGTTTAACACACAAGAAGGGAAAATAAGGACAAGTTTTCCAATTTGTGCTTCTAAATAGTTTGTGTTTGACATCTTTATCTGCTCAGCCTGTCAGATTGTTAGATCAGCTCGCACAGAGGAGGGTACTGTTGCTTTGCTTCATCGATCAAATCCCTTTGCTCTTGTAACCATGGGTCAGAGACTGTCCGTTCCCATAGTGACAATCAAAACAAGACTCTGCCGACAGGCATGCAGCGTGAAGCTCAATTTAAGGCTCCATCGAAGGAGAATCACAAATACAAGAGTAGGCTTATGCTTATGTGAGCTCACCCTTAAAGCCTGACGATAACGTGTGCTGTGTTAAGCTGCGTGCGTCTGCTATCTCATGCTGTTGTATGGACACTGCAATTACCCATTCCTGACGTTTTCCGAACTTCATATCATTGACTGAGTGCAGGTGCACTGTAATCATTTTCCTGCTGCGCTGTGTGGGCTACGTGAGCTGCGTGAAGTCACGCTATTTTCAGAATCATTTTGGTAAATAACTACCTAACAGTAGTTATATAGCACTTAGGCCATACTTAATGCTGATTGATGGCAGCATGGTGTATGCTGTTATTGCACAGTGTGAAGTATGAACCTACATTATTTACCAAAACCTATTAACCTTTCGCATTCCCGAATCAATCTTTATTATTGAAGAATGGATTGTGTAGACCTTTAACCCCCTGAACCCTAGCAAGAACCCCCCACACACATAGAAATACACACCTTTCCCAAACAGACAACAAACCCGATTTGGTTTTAATGATAAGACACATTTGCTGATATTTTTTCTCTCCTCAACTTTTCTAACTGTTTTTGCATTTAGCTTGGGCCATTGTCACTGCTCGTAACATGAGATGATACCTAGACTACTTAAAGGTTGCACATGTCATCCAACTTCTCCACAATGGCACAGCAATACGTGCCATTTCCGGAAGATTTGCAGTGTTTTACAGCACAGTCTCAAGACTTATTTATTTATTTATTGTAAACATGCACTATGGACCATTTCTATGATTTACCCTGCAGAAATGTGTGCAGGACCTCAAATATCTGAGGCGATGACTGGACATTAAAGGTCTTTAACCTGCCAGCTTAGATGGGCTGCCTCCTGTATGCTCTTTTCCACAAGTGTGGGCACATCTGAAGCACTAGAAACTGTAGAAAATATCCCAAAATTGTTCAGTGTTCATCTCTGAAAATATCAAAGTCAGTAACACTGATCGAACAAGTTTCAAATATCTCAGCTACATCTCCAAACAATGTGTTGACTGCATATTTTCCATACTGTGGGTGAGTTTTCTTCACTTTAGGGTGCAGTTTACAGAAAAGCCACAATATTTGGTGTGAGCACCCATTCCTTTTGAAGTAGGAACAGGTCTCCTCATGTCACTGAGTTATCAAGGCCCTTTGGTAGCTTCTTCCTTCTATTCATCGAATGAAAGTCCCTCCAGATTCTTTCATCTTTACGGACAAAATGTTCCCAAAACATATTTCAGCCATAACACTGCATTTTCACAGCATTACATGACAAGATTTAAGATCACGGTGGCAAGTCAGAGAAAGAGTCAAACAGGCATGTAAGATTGACTCAATCTGAGCAAATTGTGTGATGTTCTTTTAACATTTTTCTGATGACACTGCAACTACTTTTTGTCCAATAACCACACATTTACATTTCGAAAGTACAACCAGAACACCTCAAACTGCAGGTAAATGCTCAAACACAGTGCACGTCAATCACATCATTACAAAGTAAGTCACTTTCATCCAGAGCAGACCTGAAGGGACCACACCATCTGGATATCTGGATATGCAGGTGATGATCTTTGCGAGACATGGTTTGCATATAAAGTTCTGACTGTCGCCTTCATACAATGGTCTTCATAATTGGCTGGATAGTTTGGAACTGACACACTGGCAAATGAGAAAGCCAGCAGCAGGTTTGCTATGTAATCAATGATTACGTGATTGTTGCAGAAAAAAGAGCTGGCGATGGCAAGAAACCACATTCAGGTTCAAGATCATTAACAGGCTATCTGTATCTTCCTGTATCTCTAAATTGTTTTCATCTAAAGTTTTCAAAATCAAATTGAATGCTGTTAAAAAGAAGGACATTTTGCAGAAATTCAACATTGACTGGACAGCAGTGAACAAAAAGCCATTTCAGCTCGCTTTTCTTTGTTTTTCTCAGGAGATTTCAATGTGCTGTAATGAGGATAAATCCTGGGGTGATGACACATTATTATGAGTTCCTCTGTGATTGCAAATTGATCTTGATGGCAGTAATCTGTAGTTTTGGAAATGACACCCCATTTCATCAATAGGAAGAGACTGCTGAGCCCCAGGGCCAGAGTGGAAAAGAGAGGAGAGTGCTAAAAACCCATAAAGTACTTCTATAAATTGAGATTATTCACTATCAGAGTAGGATCTTGAGCATGAACAGTAACTTTAGGTGTTAAGACCCCTTCGGTGCTTGCACACTTTATTGTGTTTAATATCAAAGAAAAGAAACAGACTTTTTTGGCATCTCAAAACACTCAATAATTAATACAATTTTACCTTCATTTATTAAAAATAATTCTCTTGGAAATTTCTCTCTTGGAAATTTCTCTCTTGCAAAAGTCGTAAACCTTTGCTGTGATGCTTCATACTGTGGTCAGATGTATCCCGTTTGATTTAATATTCACTGAAGTGTGTTTTAAACTTTAGTGGAGCCCACCTATGGTAAGGTGATGGACAGCAAGTAGCCTAGAGTGCTCTTAAAGGCACAGTGGCCTCTGTAATTGTGAAATTGCTAAAATTAACAAGGCTCTTGTTGGGTCGCAAATTCTGAAGCCAATATGATAACCTTATTATGCCAACGATGTGGAGGTCCAGCTTTTCAGATCCAATCAAAATCAAATCACTCAAAAAGATCCTGTGCAAAAGAGTAGAATTCTTGGAACAGAGTTTAATACACAGAACAGAAAAACAGTACATTTTACAGCAAAATAATAGCAAAAAAGCAAAGCGATGTGAACCCCGGGGTTTAAGCACAAACAGCACAGACACACGAAATGACAGACAGGAAAAAAGCATCCTGGGCGATATCAGTATTTTTCCATTCCGTCTTTTTTGCTTGATCAGTGTTAAATTTAAACTAATAATTATTGTCTCACCCTCACAAACTTATATATAATTGTGGATAATATCTGACCTACATATGTGGGTCTTGTGATTTTACACATATAATCTATCACATATTATTAAATATATCTTGTATATATATATATAGTATATATATATATATATATATATATATATATATATATAAACACCCAGCACGCCCCTGCGGGCGGTTTATCCTTCAAGCTCGGGTCCTCTACCAGAGGCCTGGGAGCTTGAGGGTCCTGCGCAGTATCTTAGCTGTTCCCAGGACTGCGCTCTTCTGGACAGAGATCTCCGATGTTATTCCCGGGATCTGCTGGAGCCACTCGCCTAGCTTGGGAGTCACCGCACCTAGTGCTCCGATTACCACGGGGACCACCGTTACCTTCACCCTCCACATCCTCTCGAGCTCTTCTCTGAGCCCTTGGTATTTCTCCAGCTTCTCGTGTTCCTTCTTCCTGATATTGCTGTCATTCGGAACCGCTACATCGATCACTACGGCCGTCCTTATATTCTATTTATTATATATATATATATATATATATATATATATATATATAGATGATAGATGATAGATAGATAGATAGATATAGAATAGATAGATAAGATAGATAGATAGATAGATAGATAGATAGATAGATAGATAGATAGATAGATACATATAGATATATATATACATAGATAGAAAGATATAGATAGAAAGAGATAGAGAGACACAGTGTGTAAGAAAGCATGTTGGCCCTGTAACAGAGAACCCAACAGTCACACAAAAAGAGCTTCAGAAGTCTTTTGCAAGGGGCTGGTTGACCTGCTAGAAGATTATCAGCAGCAATTCTTCCATTAGGCGCTTGTAGTAGAGTGGTTAGACAGAAGGCACGCTGAGTAAAATACACATGACATCCTGCCTGAAGTTTGTCAAACAGCAGTTAATGGACTCTAAAAGTACAAGGAAAAACATATTCAGGATTTATTAAATAAAAACTGAGCTCTTTGGGTAAAAGTCCAAAACTAGTTCATGCATTAGATACTTCTAGGCTAGACTTGTAAGTGATAATTATCAGCATGTCCTAAAAACTCCCTGAAAAGCCTTCAGTTGATCCAAAGTACTGCAGCAAGAGTACTGACAGGGACTAGAAGGCGAGATATTTCTTCACTATTTGCATCTCTGTATTGGCTGCCTGTTAAATCCAAAATTGAATTCCAAATGTGTTTATATACTACTCCGTGTTTAATCATTAGTTATTATTAATACCTAAAAAGTTCTAGAAACGTGCTTTTTTAGTTGGTTGTGGTAACCAAATGTCCCTCTTCATGTGGGAATGTACAGCATATGTATCCTTGTCATCTCACAATTTAAATGGTCTCTAGTATTCCATATTTAAAATATATTTTGTAAACCAAAATACGTTTTAACATCTGGCTTTTATTGAATGGCTCTGAAGAAAACAGCTGTCCTGTTAAGCAGCAGAACAGCTGTCCCATGTTCTGCTGCTTAACATGTAACCTGTTTCTATCTACTGTGCCTAAAGTGGAATAATGATTGTGAGACAAATAGCAAAACAACAGATTAGAATCATCTAGAATATAAAGGCTTAAAAAGTATTTCAAACTTTTGCTCTCTTTTATGCACATTGCATTTATTTAGCAAGGTAATAATGCTGCATTTGGATATTTAAACTGTGACAGTTTCTCTTTTTAAAGAAAGCTGCTGCGAAAATACTAAATCCTGACAGTCTAAATTATAAGTCTTATCTTCAATGAGTCAGCAGTTAATATTAAGCTAAGCATCTGTACTTTGCAAATTAAAAAGAAAACAGTCAACTCCACACCTCCACCCCTGCCAGTGCTGTATTATCATGGACATGTGGATGCTGCTTTGTGATTTTAGCTGTGGTAACAATAGCACCCACTTCGATGTGATGGTTTCATTGTTCAGTTTTCTTTAGGAAAAGGAAGCAGCCAAAACCAAAACACTAAACATACATATTTGGAAAATTAAAATTGTTATTGTGGATTTGCAATTTCCTTTAAAAGCTTTTATTATTGTTTTTATTAAGTCCTTCATGTTTAATTATTTCCCCCTTTAAAGCCCAGTCTTACAAGGCTGTTCAAACAACTCTTAAAATTAATTAATGCTTCAATTTTAATTTTAGTTGATCATTTTATCTCTATTAATTAACACTGCTGAAAATCGCCTTATAAATGATTAGATACTGATTTCTAACCGTCCTTAATTAAAAAATAAAATAAAATCTTGAAAGAGTACCATATTTTTCATACCAGAAGGGACACGGGATTATAAGGTGTTAGCATAACATAATTTATGTTATGCTAACATAGCTGTGTCGCTAGCGTTCACGTAGTACATCATTATATACCAGCTAGCCCAACTTCATTAACCCTACAAAAGTCACTGCTGTTTACTTTTCTGTCTTCGTTTATGTTGGAAGTGATAGCAGAGCTGTCTGTTTTAATTTTTCAGAAATCTCTCAGTCAGAACATGGTATATCATGTTTAGGTGGAAACTAGCGAGCTAACTTCTAACTCCGTTAAATTGTATATGTTCTGTTTTCATGGGTGCCTGGATGTTAAACTTAATTGTTACACCTGATAAAGCAGCAACGCTGATCATTTTATTAAAGATGAAAGACTTTACACAGTTTTTAACTGTCAGTGATGCTGCAGTGTTCCTTTGACACAGAGTTTTGGACCCAGATTACTCCCTGAGGCTCCTGACTACAGTAGTCATAATGCTCCGACAATCCATCAAGCAGTATGGCTTCGTATCTTACTAAAGTGGTACTAAAACATTTTTTGACAGATTTTTGAGTGTCGTGTACCACATAAAATCGGTTCAAGATCAGTAAGCACAACCAGAATTCATACATAAGGCGCACCGGATTATAAGGTGCACTGTTGATTTTTAAGAAAATTAAAGGATTTTAAGTGTGCCTTATAGTCTGAAAAATACGGTAGTTATAAAACAGCTTGGTAATCATGTGCAAAGGAACTGTTTATTTTAAGAGTTGCAGCATTCCATACTACTAATCATTTTACTACATTAGTCATGGAGTTCCACAGGGTTCTGTACAGGGACCATTATCTTTTTATTTCCCGTAGCCAACATTATTTGAAAATACTGTATTTTTTTCTTTGCTATATAGTGGATACCTGGCCACAGGCCGTTATTAAGCCAAATAACACAAATCACTTAAACTATGAACGAGTGGTACATTCCATCTCGAAACAGGACATTTTTAAAACATTCATTACTTGACCGTCTCTGATTTGCCTAAAAACATTATGCTCTAAAGTCCAGACATGTATAATGATTCCTGTGATTTTTTAGTTTCCTATATCGAATACTTTTCTAGATATTGATACTTTTAAAAAGCACTGTTCTCCCACTTCCAAGCCTTTTTTCTTTCTCTTTGAAATCTGAGGCAATGATGAACATGAAAAACTATTAAAGATAAAAGCATGATATTTTCACCTGCCTTTCCTACCATTAAATTGAATCAGGAGCTGTAATTTGGGACAGATGCATCAAAAAATGTTTGAGTACTGGCTCTTTAAAATACAAAAAAAAGTCTCATATTTGACTACACACTACTAAAGAAACTCCACATTGCAAAAAACAACTAGTGACAATTTCAGAGGAGTATATAGTGGTGCAAAATAGAGCATGTAGAATATTTTTTTAACATTAAATTATTATTCACAAAATTGTGCAAAATGCTGGAAATGGGTTGAAAGACCATTTTTCTGTCTGGCATTATCTTTCCCTCCATAACACTGAGGAACCTGGGAGTTACTTTTGGCCAGGATATGTCCTTCAGTGTGCACAATAAACAAATATGTAGAATTTATTTCTTTCATCTCTGTGACAGTGACAGTGAAAAACTAGTTTGTGCATGTGTTACTCTGAGGCTGAATTTAATTCATTGCTATCAAGTTGTTTAAAAAATAAGTTCCCTGAAAGCCTTCAATCGATCCATGATGATGCAGTGCGACTACTAACAGGGACAAAAACGAGAGACCCTATTGTGCCTATTAGCTTCTCTTAACTAGCTCCCTGTTAAATCAACAGTTAAATTTAAAGTTCTTATCGTCACATGCAAGGTACTGAATACTGTTAAAGAGTGTTAAAATAAATAAATAAATAAATAAATAAATAAAATCAAATTCAACTGAATTCACAGGATTTCACATTTCATAAGACCATTTTGTATAATATAATGATGGTGATGTCACTTGGTGTATTGTGTAAGATTTATTTACCCACAGAGATTTATCACCTGGCTCTACAATATCCCGCAGCTCTGTGGAAAATTTTAGCATCTTTCACCATATTTTTTTAAAATACAGTAGCTTCACTCATCAGCTTCAGGCAGACAGATGTGTTTAACAAAAATATGTCATGTTGGATTACAGAAGAAACCTTTTAAACTGACCTCTTACTTACTCTTAACTGTTTTGCTGAACTGCTGAAACAACACAGTAACCTTAAGGCTTTAAACCAGGTGAATATGTGCTCTGCAAGCGGCAGTTTTTCCTCTGTGTAACCGAGAGTGGGTGGGAAGGCAGATATTCTGAAGATTAATCAATAATATAGTTGTAGGATTAAAGAAGTATTACTTTGTTGTTGGGAAGAGGTTGTGTCTGGGAAGCACATTGTGCTTTTTTTTAATCTCCAAAAGCTGCACGCAAACCGTAGCTATCTTTTTTCTGTTGGTGCAATCTTTCAGTGAATGCTAAAGTGGAAACTAATACTGCATATGGAAGGACAGTTTTCAAATGGAGCTAAATAAATGGAAAATTTCAAAATGCGACACTAATCAGCAGGTGAAGAGCTCTTGAAAGAATTTTTTTTTTTAAATAGATCATTTGGGAAATCCCCAACAAAAAGTGAAATTGGGTTGTTTCACTGAAAGTTGTTTCATCGTTAAAGTGAAGCATCTTACTGAAGAGATAGGGTCTTGGGCTCACTATGCAAAGTGGAGGAAAATGCGAAAAGGAATTCCCTCTTGACCTCATCTACAGGAAGTTACATAACATACATTTCCTCTCTTCCTCTGGAACGCAAATGCATATATATATAAAACTGTTTCAAGTGCCAGAGGAACAGTAGCAGATTGCATCTATGTGCAAACAGACCTTTGGCACTGCACTTATAAGACTGAGGGTAAACACTGTAACTGCCTCCTTCCTTCACTCGCAGAGGAAAACGATGCGATTCTCAAGGTTCAAGTGGGATTTGCATCAAATATTTGCACAAAAAAAGCAACAACAACAACACAGGACATCTCACAAAGTCAAGTCCGTCCTTGACAATAGAAACACACCTACAAAAAGGCCTTGTCACTCAAGTTACACCTGACCATGATGGGTCTCTAAGCAACAACTGTCAATGCATGAAACGAAGGAAAGGAAACAGCACACGCTTAATTACGTGCTGGTTGGAATCTGTCTGCTGACTGTTGGGGGAGAAAGGGGGAGACAGGTTACATGTGAATAGCCTGTAATATCGGGACTGGTGCTTTCTTTATTTGGGATGGTAGTGATTCGTTAGTTTGACATCTCAGTGTTTTTACATTTTGTGTTATTGTGGGGTGGACGAGTAGATCCATGTTTTCGGGTAAAGTTAAATCAATAAAAGAGACAATGCGCAAGGAAAATGTTTTTACGGAGATTAAAGGCAAAGCTGAAAAATGAGACATCTCTACTGTTGCAGCAAAACTAATTCCGGTCAAAATTGGAAACAAGAATGTTGATGAGGTGACGATCACTTTTCCCCCTCTTTTTTCCCGTGAAGCCACGCGCAAAGTAGCGTCCTTTGTTATCGCTCGTTTCCGCTCAGGCTGTTTCATATGCATTGCATTCATATATATAATTTTTTGGTTAGATCGCCTGACGTCTGCGTTAAAATGTCTTATAACCTTCAGCAACCAGGACTCTGTATTTTTTGCACTGCGGTGGTAGCTCTCACGTCAGTTGGCCGCAAAAACAGGAATTCATAACATTATGTTTGAACACACAGAGGAAAAAAATACATTTTAAAGATTATTTTCGTTATTTTGTGTAGCTTAAAGGGTGGTTTAACGGTCAAAGTGCGTTAGTCACTAGTAATGCAAGTACCAGAAATAAAACAAAAATGGTCCAAATTTAGATAAAAGAGTGATAAACGGACTGTGTTTCTATCTAGCTGTTATTCCTGTGGTAAGAGTCCTTATTCTGGCTGGATACTCTGTCATATCTGTTGGCGCTACCTCTGATGTCACTGAATGAGCAGTGCGGGCTTCCAGTGCGCACCTTCGGGGACGCAGCAGTGGCACAGCCAGTGGATTGTGCTGTGCGTTCGCCAACTACCCGGAAACCTTTTGTTTCTCACGTTTTTCCTCGCATCCGGATTTCAGTCCGTGTTTGCACTTCTGCTCATCCGCCTGGGTTTATTCCAATGAACTTTTTTGGAAGCGGGAAAGCAGGTAAGGTGGTGTCACACTTGTGTAATTATGTCCTTGAGCGCGTTGTGTTGGCTCTTGTTCTCTCACACAGATCCCACAGTATGTGCTAATGGAAAAAACTGCCCTGTTTTTTTTAAACAGTCGCCAGATATTCTGCTGTCTTGGTCTGCACCAAATTAAGTTGAACGGTCAGTTTACGCCCAACAGCAGCAGCAGCAGCAACAGCGGCGGCGGCGGCAGCTTTCAGCACCATGGAGAGCAACGTGGTGCACATCTTCAAAGAGGACCGGTGTCCCTCGGGCCAGCCGGGGGAGTGCATCCCAAACTTTACCTGGCAACCTTCGGATATTTTCAACTACACTGCCAACGGCACCTGGGATGCTGAACCCGAGCCAATGTCGCCCATCATCCCCATCATAGTCGCCGTTTACTCCATAGTGTTCGTGGTGGGCTTAGTCGGCAATTGTTTGGTGATGTATGTCATCATAAGGTGAGCTATCAGCTTTGAAAGCGTGTTATCTGTTGTGTGAAAGAGCATGATCATCAGCTTGAAACCGAGTGCGTATCTGCAGGAGTAGCTCATAAAATGGGAATTCGGTGCGCACTGATCAAGTCCTTTGCAGTGTGTTTGCTCATGTGTTTTCAGAAAAGCATTAAGTTTGGTATCACCTCTAATCGGGTCTGGGACATACATCAACAGAAATGAGGTTTAAAATGAAGCAAATGTTGGATTTTTGTCGTTTCTGCAACTGTATAGTGCATGCATATAGTGTGTTTTTTTGTTTCAAACACACACACACATACACACACAGAGATCGATCGATAGATAGATAGATAGATAGATAGATAGATAGATAGATAGATAGATAGATAGGGTTTTCCCCCATGTTGCTTCCCTTTATTATACTGAACACATGATTTAATCACTCTCGCTTCCCCCCAGATGAAAGAAAATCAAAGAGAATCGTGTTTACTTCTACTCTCCCCACCCCCCCCCCCCCCCCCCCAGAATACACAAAAATGAAAACAGCCACCAACATCTACATCTTTAACCTGGCCGTGGCTGACGCCCTGGTCACCACCACCATGCCCTTCCAGAGCACCGACTACCTGCTCAGCTCCTGGCCGTTTGGCGAGATAGCGTGCAAAGTTTTCATCTCCATCGATTACTACAACATGTTCACCAGCATCTTCACCTTGACCATGATGAGCGTGGACCGATACGTAGCTGTGTGTCACCCTGTTAAGGCCTTGGATTTCCGGACCCCCGTCAAGGCCAAGATCATTAATGTTATCATCTGGGTGCTGTCGTCGGCTGCTGGGATCCCTGCCATGATACTGGGCAGCACCAATACTAATAACGGTATGACCATTTCATGCACTGGTATGACCCTACCTCTGTTCTTTATCAAATTTTTATATGTTTTTTTTTTTTTTTTTGGTTATATTTCAGTTTATTTATAGTCTGTCTGCTGTAGAGACAAATTACCTTGTTCTGTACTAAGGAGACTAATATGCGATTTCATGCTAAAAGCTCTATATAATTTACAGCTGAGAATTATCTCAATTGGCTACTTCACATTCAATGAACAGGGTGTTCTATAGGTCTGATGACAGCCTATTAGCTACTTGATTTGCTGAAGCTATGACAGAGAAAATGGGTCTTCCTTTAGAAAGGTTATAATAGAAGAACATATTTTCTTTCAGCAAATGTCTGAAATTCATCTTTACAATGAAATTCTATTGAGTACAAGACACTTTATCCAAAGACTTGCTCATGAATCTAATTCTGGACTTTAGTTTTCTCAATTGACAACTTTTATGCATCACAGGATCTCTCTCACATTGTCATTTCTAAGCCATGCTGGTGGCAGGACAGGAATTTAAAGGAGCCCAAAAGGATCATAATCATAATCAAATACACAACGAAGGATAAAATAGCTTGAAATTTTTTTTCAAACTATGTCTACTGAGAACATAATACACACCACTTTATTTGGGACACCTGCTGAGCTGGACCTCTCTTTGCCTTCATAGTTGCCTGAATTCTTAGTGGCACAGATTCAAAAATACGCTGGAAACATTCAGAGATTTTGGTCCATCTTGACATGATAGCACTAGGCAGTTGCTGCTGGCCATTTGAGCACAGCGAACACATTGTCATTTTCAAGAAATCAGTTTGGGATGATGGTATTGTGTGTTATCCTCCTGGAGGCAACCATCAGAAGATAAGATAAGATAAGATAAGATAAGATAAGATAAGATAAGATAAGATAAGAAGATAAGATAAGATAAGATAAGATAAGATAAGATAAGATAAGATAAGATAAGATAAGATAACCATTATTAGTCCCACATGTGGGAAATTTGTTAATGACTACACCGTTGGTTATAAAGGGACAGTTGTTCAGGAACAATAATAAGGTAGACTGAGGTGTTTAAACAATGCTCAGTTTGTGCTAAGGAGCCCAAAGTGTGCCAAGAATATATCTCTCACCTCAATACCCCACCAGTAGCCTGAACCGTTGATACAAGGCAGGATTATGCTTTCATGTCATTTATACCAAATTCTGACCCACCAGACTCACCAGTTTTTTCAGTCTGCTAGTGTCATGCATATTGTCACCTCAGTTACCTGGTCTTAGCTTGCAGGAGTGGTTGCATCGGTGGTCATTTGAATTGCTGTCTCATCAGATCAAAGCAGTCTTTTCTTTGTCCTCTGACCTCTGACATCAAAAAGCATTTTCACCCAGAGAATTGCAACACATTGGATATTTTCTCCAATGTGTTGCAAAAATATTTATGAGATATTTTCTCATAAACACAAGCCATGGTTGTCCCTGAAATTCTCAATGAAACAGCATGTTTAAAGTCACTTGTCTGCATGTCTAAATGGTGATCAGCTGATTATATATTTACATTAACAAAGAGATAAACAGCTCTATCCAAACAAGTGGCTTGTGAATGTAAAATGTCTGAGAAACTAAACAGTTTTTCATGGTGTTTATGAATGTATTTTAGTGTTTTATAGCCAGACTTTAATGTTTACAAACAGTTTAACTGACCTAAATCGGGTCGGTTAAATTTTAACCCAGTAAAGCCAGAACTGGGAAATAATTTCCAGAAAAATTCAATTTGTTTTTTAAACTGGAGTGTTTAGAGCCTTCTGACAATTAAAAAAGAAAAAAAAAAGACTTTACATACCTATTTGCATATATGACTTTTAATCATATTCACTACATCCAGCATTTTTGTGAAATGCATTAGGTGTTCAGGGGGGAAAAGAAATCGCACTGACGATGGAGGTCTCAAAAACTCACAATAACTCATGTGTCAGATATAAAGCATTTGGAGTTACAGGGTTAAGTCATATGTTTTTTTTACTGCTATTAATGCCCTGAGAGTAACACTTCCTTCATATCCATCACCTTCATGCTAATAAACACAAGAAAACCATTCACTAAACATCTCTATGCAATTTTAAAGATGTCAATTTGACATGTAACTTTGAACATGTCAATCTGACATTAGCGTGTCATTTTGAGCATTTCCTGCTGTGTGTTCCTATAACTGCATTCTTCTGTAACTAACAGGGACTACAGAGTGTGCTTTACAGTTCCCTGATCCCTACATCTACTGGGACACGCTGATGAAGATCTGTGTCTTCATCTTTGCATTTGTGGCACCGGTCATCATAATAACTGTCTGCTACACTCTGATGGTCATGAGGCTGAAGAGCGTGCGGCTGCTGTCAGGCTCACGCGAGAAGGACCGCAACCTGCGTCGCATCACCCGTCTGGTGCTGGTGGTGGTCGCTGTCTTTGTGGTGTGCTGGACACCCATTCACATCTTCATCTTGGTCAAGACGCTGTCAACAAATGTCCCCGAGACCACGGCTGTTATGGCTGCCTACTTCTTCTGCGTGGCGCTGGGCTACACCAACAGCAGCCTTAACCCCATCCTCTATGCTTTCCTGGATGAGAACTTCAAGAGATGCTTCAGAGACTTTTGCTGTCCCAGAACACAAGGACAAGGTGACTGTCATGGAGTGAGCCGTGTGAGAAGCACTCTGCGGGATCATTCTTGCCCTGCAGAAGCTCGGGGAGGCGTAAAGCAAGCCAGGCCCGTATGACTAGCCATGGACATGTCCTCTATGCCCTATCAGAGCTGGGAGGACTCCAATGAGCTGGGCTTAACTCAAATCACTACAGCTATCTGAGATAAAAGCCAGAGTCAGGGCCAGATTTTTAGCTCTGTATCCAGCACGTTGGTCAAATAAGCCAAAAACATGTTCACTTAAAAGATTAGCCTGGTGCTAATCTATGTTTTATTCTTACTACACAAATCCCATGAAAAGGTCACAACCAACAAAGATTGGAGCTTCTAATTTTCTGTACGCTACTCTGCTGCAATGAATGAGTCACTAAAGTCGCTAAAAAGTATTAATTCCTCACTAAAATAGTCACCAAGGAATACACTTCAGTCGTGTTGGAGACCACAGAACACAGATAATTAAGCCTTAAAAGAATGAACTGTATGTAATAGTACACAGAGACGACTTAAATTTTTAAAAGATGCACAGACATGAATAGGCTTCAGTTCAAGTTATGTAAAAAAAAGTTCTTGACAGAAAGATGAACCTGTTGGTGGTTTTGATATTTAAGTATAAAATAGTTTAAAGTCCCACTCGCAAGTTTATCATTATAAGCGTGATGTTACTTTTTTATTGTGTTTTTTTTTATCTTCTTTTTAAAAAGAAATCATATTCAAAGGATAGTGGGATGCATCATGATTATGCCCATGCTAAATAGTGATAAGACGTATACAGGCAAAATACTACATTAATCAGAAGTCTTTTCAGAAAGCCATATTATTTGCCAAAAAATTGCATCAAAAATATAACACTGACCCCACAAACACACTCAAGAAGTCCAGGTCTGTGAAGTGGATTTGCAGTACTCCTTGTATCCTTAAGCCTTAATGCAAAAATAAAATGAGTTAGTTACAAACAGGATAACAACTAAGACAAAAACCCATCCCTGTCTAGTTGCTGTGAATGTGGAAATTAGCTACAGAAATTGAAATCATTATTTTTACTGCAAACATTAAAGTCGAGTCCCAAAAGGTTGATTCTGTTCATCTGGACGTAGCGTTTTCAGTGGGAGAAACATTTCGTCACTCATCCAAGAGACTTCTTCAGTCTCAGCTGACTTTAGGTTTCCCCAACCTAATAAACAGTACATTTGCACAATGACTGAAACTAGCCCAGTGAATCAACCTGTTGGGATTTAGTAACTTGATGCATGCATCAAGACATTAAAGTCAGGTATTTTGACACCGCAGTCTGTGGAGAACTACTCGCTTTTGGAGACTGCCTTGAGTGGCCAATTGAGGAAATGCAATTTTTGCACCTTTTCACATTGTTGATGGCAACACTGCAAAGATGAAGCCAGATGTTTAAAGAAGATAAACACATTTTTTAACTAGACCTGTAAACTGTCTGGGCTTTCATATTAACATGAATAAGATCAAAGCTCTTTAAGAAACTGGATAAAAAAAGAAAGGGACTGTCCCTGATGATGTTGGGAACAATGTGCATTACTGTGTGTCATTGTTTTATAGATGTGCATTGCAGTTTGGTGCTTTGGTGTTAAAAGTGTGTGAATAGTCCTTTCACTTTGACAGTTAACTAATGTAGAATATTTAATAGCCTCTCAGGGAGTAATCCTCTGATATTCACGACTTAAAACGCTGAAGAGAGCGAATCAAAGTATTTTCTCCTTGACCCGCTGCTTGACTTTGACGACGGCTTCGTTGTCAAAACATCAGTAGGTATTGTTCTTCAGTTGTAGGTTCAGTTTGAAGCTGAACTGTATTAACTGCATCTTTGAACATTTAGAGCTGTGATGCTGCAGTCTCTTTGAGATAACAGGACACAGTGTCCGCCTTTTCTCATCTACTCTGAAACTAGAACTGCATGTAAAAGGAAAAAAATGGGCAGAGGGCTTTAAGGCAATCGCCATCAGGACAACAGTGTATTGTATCTACACAACAGTGCTTTCAGCATTTAGTGCAATTTAATGTCTATACTGTAAATTTCCTCTCAACCTGTCACCATAGTCTGGGCTTGGTAAATGTGTGTTTGTGAGTTTATGTGCTGAAATGTGACACGGAGCATTAGATTCTAATGGCAACACATCGGCTCTTTCAGCTTTACATACATTTTTCATCAGCCGCAGACATTCTGTATGAAACAGTTTGTTATTATGGCCATCGCTCTTTCACTGCACACAAATACCGAAAGTTTTTTTTTATGGTGTGTTAAATTCCTTCCATTTTAGATGGTTCAAAGTGCTTCGCAATGGTCTATGATAAGTCTTTATTTCATCTTTGTAAAACGATTTACTGACTCGTCCTTGTTTGCTGAACTTATTATTGTAGCTGTTCTAGTAGCCATCAGGTCACCCAGATTTAATCAAATAAACTCTTAAATGTAATGTAATATATTTACCTGTTTAAATCTGATAAAGATATAGTGTTATAGCAGAAGTTGTGTTTTGTGCCTTGTTTGTGTGCCTTATCTTCTGCACCAGAGTTCAGCTGTTGTGCTTGTTTAAAATAAAATAGCAGGTAGATTTTAGCACTTACAGTTTAAGACTTGTTATTCTTAAAGTACAGTTTATCCCATATGAGCTTAGTAGCTGTAGCATTATGTAAGAGGATTACCATCTTACAGAGGATATGTGTTGTTATGATATGTTTCTCTTAATTATTCCTCTAATGCTATTACATTATTTGATGCAGCACAATATCAGCTCATTAATGTCTAATGCTGCTGCTGCTGTGGATGTTTGGACATATTTTGATGTATCTTTGAGCTTTGGATGTCAAAAACACGTTTCACACATGCACAACTAAGTCACAATAAAGCTGAGAAATGTGAGATTCAAGGTGAATACAAAGGAGAGCTTCAGTTCAGTCTTCAGTTATATCAGCGTGGGCACAAGGAATTTTTTTTTTTTTTTTAAAGCTTATTTGTCAAAAAAAGTGGTAGGAAAACTGTATAGCCCACCTCCTCAGTGCTTCAATTTTTCAAGGTATTATTAAGTAAATTCAATTCAGATACAATGTTAATGTTTCCATGGTGAACACACTGAGGGAGAGGCAGAGGTCCATGCTTGTTGTGCTAATTGTATGGCACTTTGTGTAGTCGGCCTCGTGGAAGAATCTGCACTGACTGTAAGTTCAGCCCCTGTGTGAGGACTTTAATGATATGTTGGCGCTGCTGTGACCTTCCTATCTTTTTATTTATCTTGTTGATTTGTCTTGATTTGTGTTTGAGCTTGTGATTAAGACGGGGTTATTACTATCTGAAGGTGTGGGGAAAAGAACAAACCAATATTTGGGGTTTTTTAATTTGTTTTTAAATTGTTAACAATAGTTGTTAAAAGTTGGCTTAAAGCCATTTCTACTACAATTTAACTATCCACTCGCTGTTTATTTATGGTAGTTGAAATAAAATGTTGCCTAATGTGAAAACTGTTTATGTTGCTCTTATAAAGTCAGATATCCTGTGACAGTTAAGAGGTTGGGATGGATGTTGTTGATTCAACAATATATAACTTTGTAATGCTTTGTAATGCAAATCATAATCAATAATTGCAACAGTTGAGAAAAAAATAAAGAATATTTGGAACACTGGATAGACACAAATGAAAAATGTTATCCTGCTGATGAGAGATAAGAAAATTGTCTCGTAGCTAAAAAGGAAAACTTAAATACACTGAGAATGAGCTTGGAGCGACAAAGGCAGCTCCCCAACTGCAGCCACCACACAGCCAAGAATGAGCCACTTTATTTTTCAAACACTATCATCGGCTGTGCAGGTTTTTATTTACTTTTTATTACAAAAGGACTGTTTGTTTGTTTTTTTCATTATTTCTACAGTTGCCATTTGTGAAAGGCTTCCAGATGAGGTGCCCCTCCTTACAGCAGCTGACAAATATAATGGTGCACAGATAAAAGGGATTCTGAAGGATTTTAGAGGCAAATTAAATCAGTCGGTCCTTACGTGGATTGTTGAAGCTGACAGCTATAATTACAAAGATTACTGCATTTTTCTACTCACTGTCTCTCCAAGGTGCAAGTGCATTTGCAAGCCATTACATTTAGCCAGGTTCAGTAATAAGCTCTGCCTTCTAATAAGGATTGAACAGGTGCCTACTCATTGCTTGCCTCATAAGCCATATACTAAAAATGAAAGTGCTGGGAAAACAGAATTATGTGTATTAGATTATATGTAATTATGTCATATTAACAGGCTATTAACAACTGTTTAAAATAGCACCCAGTGAGGACATAGATATAGATATCTTACTACATGAAGACTGGTTTTGGGATGTTATGAAAGGTAAATGGAGTGCTGGGGAGGATTTTTTGAGAAAGGAAGGAGCCAAAGTGTCATGTGTGCTGATCCATGATAAATATAACTAGAGATGTTTTTCAAAACCTGCCGACCCAAAACAGAATTTAGCCTCCGTCACATTGTGTTTGACAC
Source organism: Haplochromis burtoni (assembly GCF_018398535.1). NCBI lineage: Eukaryota > Metazoa > Chordata > Actinopteri > Cichliformes > Cichlidae > Haplochromis > Haplochromis burtoni. The sequence goes on from NW_024582364.1 coordinate 6,519,880, forward strand.
CCCAGAGTTAAATCATTAAATTAATCAAAAAAGAAAAGACATCTCAGAATCCCTCAGATTTGCCTTGTCCATTGGAGTCACCATTCATCCATTCATCTTTTTAAGCCCTAATCCTCCTCAGCTGACACTGGGAACAGATTGGACTGTCCATCACAGCTATACAGCAAGTTAACCTGACATGCATGTCTGTGTATTGTATGGGGAAACCAGAGCACCCCAGGAAAACCCACTCAGGCACATGGAGAAAATGTAAACATGCAGTGACTACAGCTGACTAGCAGGTTCAAATTCTTGCTCTGGGTAGGCATTGCTAATAAGTGCACCAGCATGCTGCTCTGTCTGGAGTAATGACTCTATAAAAAGTTACATATGGCCCATTCTTTGAAATAATTTTTAAACATGTAAAAGTCTAAAAACTATTACAGGAACCAGGAGGAATTAATTTGCATGACTTCCACCTTTTCTCTACATGGACTGGAATGCAGGACCTGAATACTTCTACCTCTGAGAATAGATATGCAAAGCATTAGTAATGAAATTTACAACTTACAAATCCTGAATAAAAGATGCCATATTATAACGCAGTACCAACCTTTCTATAACTACTCATTTCAATGGAATTTTACTCCGTAGAGAGCAGTTTTTAGTCTTTGGGGATTATACATTACAATCAATAAATAATAACATGCTCTTGAAAGAACCAGATTAAAAGATAAAATCTAAAATCTAAGTAAAACCTACATTTGTTGCCATTTTATTTGCAGTGGGGGAGTAACAAAGCCTGATGGTGGATGCAATCTGTGGGGACAAAAGGTTCTCCCTGGAAGCTGCAGTGCCTCTGCTCACCGCTAAGTGGCAATAGCGCGTCTAAAATCTCATTGGTCACAAGCGTTTGCACCAACCAATGGAAATATTTTGCGTCTGAACCGTTGCTTCCGGGTGTCTTCAATGAAAAAATCTCTTTGCATTTGATGCTTTTTGTGTTTTCTAAGGTAAGCTAAAGGCTGACGTTTAGAAAATGAACCGAATATTCGGACGAGGAAAACCCAAAGCGCCTCCTGCGAACCTGTCGGACTGTATCGGCACTGTGAGTACTGTCAGCCTGTGAGCTTTTGTTGTTTATGTCCATATTGTGCGACCTAACGGTAGCGGTGCATAGCTAGCATGGTTACAAAAGGCTTGTCAAAACAGCATCCGTGCCAACTAGCTCAGAGGCTACAGTTAGTCAGCACTTTGGGCTGGAATAAAAGACATTCAGCCTCGGTTGGACTGTGAAGTAGGGATGTGTTTGTTAACCACAGCTCTCAATTATGTTCCAAGCTTTTACCTCTCTAATTTTTTTCTTCTAATGCACCCACATACAGGCATGGCGTTTTAGCACAGTGTTTTGTTTGCCAGGACGCTGGAAATCATTACCTCTAATTGATCTCTTCCTCGCTCCAGGTGGATGCGAGGGCTGAGTCCATTGAAAAGAAAATTGGCAGGCTAGATGCGGAACTCTTGAAGTACAAGGATCAGCTGAAAAAGATGAGAGATGGGCCCTCGAAGGTAGGACACATGATGTTAACTTTGGGTGTTTAAAAGGCTAGAAGACAAATACATCGATGTTATTTATTTATTTTTGCTTTCAATTGCAGAACATGGTGAAGCAGAAGGCAATGAGAGTCCTGAAGCAGAAGAGAATGTGAGTCCTTCACTGTGCAAACATCTGTATGCTTTATCTCAAAGATGTGAGCGCGATAGCCTCTCTGATACATACACACACATAGATAGATAGATAGATAGATAGATAGATAGATAGATAGATAGATAGATATAGTGTGGATGTTGGCAAATAAGAGGAAAGTTTTAATATGTTAATATTTTGGAGATTAGGTTGAACAAAAAATTAAGCCTGTAAACTAAAATCATCTAAACAAAGGTTTATTTCACCATACGATTTAAGTGAATTGCAGGTACTGATTTGTGACAGAAAGATAACAGCAATAGTGAAAGGAAATGTTTATAAGATGGTTGTAAGACCCGCTATGATGTGTGGTTTGGAGATCGTGGCACAAGAGGTCAAGCTGGAGGTGGCAGAGTTAAAGATTTTGAGGGTTTGTATTGGAAGTAACCACAGGGACAGCTCAGGTTGAGCAGTTTGGAGGTGAAATTAAAGCGTCAAGGTTGCAATAGTTGAGTGATGTCCAAAGGAGGTCCAGTTGAATATATTGGACAAAGGATGTTGAATATGGAGCTTCCAGGAAGGAGTTAAACAGGACGACCACAGAGGAGGTTTATAGATTTAATGAAAGAGGACCTACAAAGGGTTGGTGTGACAGAGTAGGGTGAGATAAAGGCAGATGATCCGCTAAAGGGAGCATCTGAAAGAAGAAGAAGCCGTTACAGGTAAAGACGAAAGCATCAATGCATGAAGTGTTGAATCTGAAAGAAAACAAAACACGACTCTCCTCCTACCAGATTTGCCAACCCAAAGCATCGTGAGGAGGTAGTAAAAGTGAGTTCTTATATAAGGAGTGAGCAAGTGAACTAAATCAGGCAAATGTGGAGAGACAAATGAAGTCAACTATTTAAATGTCTCACACACGAATTATTGTGTCATATGTCTATCGTAATAATAAAAACTGCTTTGTTTAGGGCTGTAACTGTTGATTATTAACATCATAGATGTCAAACCTAGGGCTAAATATTTTTGGCTCTCTAATTGGAGCTGTAAAATTTCATAACAGCTCACATGTCATATTAAACAATCAGGCTCACCGCTACAGTACCTCAGAGCAAACAAGCTTGCTAACACTGAATGCAACAAAGAGTGTAAGCAAGTTGAAGATCGTCATTCGATGAAACTAACAGAACCAAATTATCTCAAAAAGCAGCAGCTTATTTTAGTGGCAGCTTGGTCACATTGCTTCCATTAAGGCAGACTTGTTCCCAGTGGTGTTTCACTTGGCCAGTTTTGTCCTTTGTCACCAGTTTTGTTCATAACTTTCACAAACAAAATTTCTTGGTGCAGCTAAGAAGTCAAGGGCATTAGGTCCATCTGCAGATGCAATCTATCCTTTTTGCAGATGATGTGGTTCTGTTGTCTTTGTCAAGCGACGACCTCCAGTTCGCACTGGGGCAGTTTGCAGCCGACTATCTCACCCTACTCTGTTGCACCAACCCTTTGCAGACGGCTGGGGTGTGAAAAGCTCTTGATTTTACTATAACATAGGAGTGTAATAATGTATGTAAAGACTCAAATGTATTAAAGCATCTGTATTGTTTTTACATAGGTATGAAGGTCAAAGGGAGCAGCTGGCTCAACAATCCTTTAACATGGAGCAGGCAAACTACACGATCCAGACATTAAAGGACACCAAAACAACAGTAAGAGTCACACAGCATGACTCCAAGACTCCAACTTTTTAGTTGCTGTTAAGCACTTTTTTCCAAATCACAGCTTTCATACGTACCAAACATCTAGATTTCTGACATACTATATTGTATCGCTAAGCTTTTGATTTTGTCCATTCATTAAACAAATCTCATTAGAAAGTTCCCTGGTTGTGGTAGTGGATGTGTTCAGATTGTCTGTACCTGATGAGAAAATGTTGTCAGCAACTAAATCCACATGTATTTTTTGTCCCCAGGTGGAGGCCATGAAGATTGGTGCCAAGGATATGAAAAAGGCTTACAAGGACGTCAGACTTGATCAGATTGATGTATGTTTGTCTAAACCAGAGCTTCCCAAAGTGTGGGACCCTGCAGAGCCATTGCAGGGGGGGTGCGGTATGAAAAGGGGAAAAAAAACAAAATGCTTGGACACTGCTAGCACGGGGCGCCCACACAAACGCAAAGCAGGAGATGAAGCATAGCTGAATATGTTTCCAAACCAACTTCATTCTAAGCCAATGACTAGAAAATATGGTGAAGCATATCTTCCCTTTGGTTTCACCTGCACAAGTGCCGAGGTAGGTCTCCCTGCAGAATTGGTTTTCCCTTCGTCGGGAGCAGCGCTGGGCTGTTCAAATCACGGACAAACAGGATCCTACGTTCTTGATTTGAATATTATTACACAGGAAAAAAACAACTACACGTAAAATAATCACACCGTGACGCCTCTGCCTTTCTAAATGGAGGGACAGTAACTGCGTGTGTGTATGTAAGCGTGTAAAACCTGCAGATAGTCAGAAAAAGGCACACACCTTTGACGTTGTGTGACGAACTCTGCATTCCTCGTCCACACGTAAACGCAAAAAAGGAGTTTTAAAAAATCTCAGTTTTCGGTGATTCGAAACGCTGTTTACGTGTGGACGAAACAGCTGCGCTTTCAAAAATGCCCGTGTAGGCGTGGACGTAGCGTAAAAGAGTTAGTAGTTTATTTTATTACTACCTGTCATTTATTGCAGATTACTTGTATTTGCTTAATTGTTTACTAAATGTTTGAGGTGTGAAATAAACCACAATGGAGCAAAATATGGGCGTGTGTGGTTGGAGGATGTGTGCGTGCGCGTGGGGGGGTGAACATTTTTCTTGTAAAACAAAGGGGGGCCTAGCAAAAAAAGTTTGGGAACCACTGGTCTAAACTGTGAATGCAGTCATTAGCCAAAAATGGGGAGATACTTGAGGCCAGGAGAATTGCTTACTGCATGCGAAGCATCAATTGTAAGAAAAATCCCCTCACATTACATCACATTTCTGCAACACTTACACTGTACTCTTAGCAGCAGCCAGATTCAGCAATTTATCAGCTCTTACTGTATAATTAAACTTGCTCTGATTTCAGAACCCTGCAGTAACAAAATGAGTTAATAGTTTTGTTTAAATGAGTTCTAATCAACACACTTAATAGGTCTCATTTATTTTCAGTGCCCCCTGCTGTTATGTGATTCTCTCTTCCTATTTGTGCAGCAGTCGATTAAAAACTGATGAAATTAAAATTATGATTTTACATGCAGGATAAAAGTTAAAATCTCACAGTTGAGGCATTAAAAGTGAACACAAGTATTTGGACTTCCAGGATTTACAGGACCAGCTGGAGGACATGATGGATGAAGCCAATGAGGTACAAGAAGCCCTGAGCCGCAGCTATGGCACTCCAGACATCGATGAGGAGGATCTTGAAGCAGGTAAATGTACATTTTGTTGGCAGTTTTTCATTTAGGGTGCATTAAAGTGAACAGTCGCAGTGTTGTGACCAGTGTTGGTCAAGTTACTTGAACAAAGTAAGCAGTAACTAATTACTGATTACTTCCGCAAAAAAGTAATCCCGTTACTTTACTGATTGCTTATTTTCAAAAGTAATTAATTAGTTACTTTTTAAAAACACGATTTACAACCTGAAGAGGTGATAAAGCGATAGATCTTTCAGCCCAATTCTACTTTTTCTGCATAATCCATCATATAAAATGTAATCAAATGGAAAAGTCTCTTTTTAAAACTTGTTTTATTAGTTTTAATCTTTTAACTTTATGCATCAAGCAAAAATTTAATTATATGCAACATTCTCTGACTGGAAGAAATTTGTTTAACATTTAAACCTATTTTCTACACATTCCAGCACATAAAATAAAATATTTTTTGTGTTTACACTCAGTCTTTCAAATAAATCCAAGTGAAACAGCAGAAAATAAATAAAATCAAAGACTCAGCAGTCCTGTTGCTCTATTTTCACCTGTATATCAGGCGGATGTTTGCCCTGGTGCAGGTGTGCCGCAGCAGTTAGTGGAAGAATCTGCGAGTTTGTCTGTGAATTTCCCATTCCGTTGCAGCGTACTCCGTGCTTGCTCGGAAGTTTATAAAAGACGTTTTCTTCCCACGCAGTGAACAGCGGTTGCTAATGTTTTTGTGACTTTTTACTGAATCAAACTCAAAGTAAGGTCAGTACTTCCACGCTTTAAACGCTGCACGCTCATACTCTCTGTGTTACTAAAATCATGGTTTTAGTAACGCAGCGTGCTTACGAGAAAGTAACAGTAATCTAATTACCTTTTTTGCAATAGTAATCCCTTACTTTACTCGTTACTTAAAAAAAGTAATCGGATTACAGTAACGCATTACTTGTAACGCCTTACTGCCCATCTCTGGTTGTGACACATAAATATGTCCAGTGACATATTTTGTGGGTGGAGCCAGTGTGACCAGACATTTTTTTGTTTGGTTTTTGTGGAACAGACTGATGTATTACCTATAGCTAGAGCGACGAACTTCAAATATAGCCATGTAATGAAAATATAGCCGTTCCCTATGGTATCAGCATCCATCCAGAGAACATGCAAACTCCACACAGGAATGCCAGCTGATTCAGACCCAGGACCCTCTTGCTGTGAGGCAATGATGTTAACCACCAAGACACGGTAAGCCCAGCCCAGCTGTTATAGGGCAAGAGGCAGGATCTATCCTGGATATGTTACCAGTTTATCACAGGACATTTGTGGTATAAGACAATGATGCTAACCACCCTGCCACTGCACTACACCACAGAGATGTCAACTCTCTAGATGCATCTGACTTCCATAGTGAGGAAAAGTTAAACTTTTGACTCTAGTGGGACTCGAACCCACAACCTTTGAATCACTCCTTAAGTGTATGCTTAGAAGTCCAATGCGCTATCCATTGCGCCACAGAGCCAGAGGTGTGACCTTGTCCTGTGTCACTTGTTGACAAATTAGATTCCTCTATGAATTTGAAGCAGCTTCTGGGTTCAGAGTTTCCCTTGAATAAAGGAATAATGACGGGAACAAAGTCTGGACTTTCTGGATCCATAATTGCCTCCTGTTTTCACACATCCATTCAGGTTCTTCCACTTCTCTCTCACCAGTCTATCACAGAAATGCAATTAACCTTTCACACTAATTAACCTAACTTGCAGAATACCTGGATGCTCCAGGTAATCCCACAGTCATCTCTTATTTTTGGTTCTGGAGAGTGGAAATTCCCTCTCGGATGCTAAAGTCTCAGATTATGTGATGACATCACATCTGAGTGATTAGCTTCCATGGATAGTGGTGTCTATACAGATTTGTTAATTGAGACAGAAAATTTTCTTGTAGTTTCAGTATTAAGATGTACATGACTTTAACATTAAGAAAACACATGTAATTTCTACATTAAGAAGTCAAGGGTTAGACTCTGGTGGGACTCAAATCCACAACTTTTGAATCACTGCTGAAGTGCTTGCTTAGAAGTCCAATGCGCTAGCCATTGCGCTACAGAGCCAGATGTGTGACCTTGTCCTGTGTAGTAGTTTCAGTATTAAGATGTACATGACTTTAAAGTTGGGAACAAACATGTAGCTTCTACATTAAGAAGTTAAAGGCTTGACTCTGGTGGGACTCGAACCCACAACCTTTGAATGACTGCTTAAGTGGTTGTTTAGAAGTCCAATGCGCTATCCATTGCGCCACAGAGCCAGATATGGGTTCACCTGTTTTACTTTTTGTCAGATGTGATCTGACCATTTAAAAAAGTGGTATGTTAAAATGTATGTTGAAGTGGCTCCTATGGACTGAGTTTCCCTTGAATAAAGGAAAATCTGGACTTTGAAGATCCATTGATTCCTCCATAGTTGTCAGCCATCCATCCAACTTCTTCTATTTATCTGATTCAGGGTCGCTGGGGGCACTGGTGCCTATCCCAGCTGTCATGGGGTGAGAGGCAGGTTCTACCCCTGGTCAGCAACAGGTCACCAATCTGTCACCCCATGTGCGACTTGGGACTGTGGTAGAACCCACGCTGACACAAGGAGCGCTCCTCACAGAAAGGCCACGGGCTGGAGTGGAATTCAGAGCCTTTTTACTATGAGATAACAATAGCAATCTTAACATGAACTAGAGTAACCGATTTAAAAGCCCAACCTCAAGAAAAATGCTTCATGTAAACACACCAGTTGGAAGATTCTGAGAAATCCAGACAGTGGCATTTATTTCCATCAAACAAAACAGTTTCTTCTTCTACTATTTCTAGGAAGTTAGACAATTTGGTGCACGCCATTTCAAACATTTGATACATGCTTATGCACATCATGATCTATCTACCCAAGTTAGTATCAACAAACTGCTATTTGGTTCGTTTTGATGCTTCAGTGCTTCTAATACGCTAATGAAATAGTAACTAATGTAATGTAAATATCTACTAAAAGTGTTGGCTTGTCAATGACACACCTTATATATTCAGAGTCCTTATATTGGGCCTAAAAAGCCAATACTACTTTCTGATGATGCATGTAACTTCTACATTAAGAATTTAAACGTTCAACTCTGGTGGGACTCAAACCCACAACCTTTGAATCACTCCTGAAGTGCTTGTTTCGAAGTCCAATGCACGGTCCAGATGTGAAAGGTTGTACTGTGTCATATGTTCTTAAATCTAATTCCTCTGTCAATTTGAAGCAGCTCCTCCATAATTTTCCCTTATAAAAAAAAGAGGGAACATATTTTAGACTTTCTGGATTGTTGCTAGAACCTAGCCCAGCTGTGATAGGGGAAGACACAGGGTACACCTCGGATCTGTTTATCACAGAGATACAGTCAACCACATACAAGCACCCATGTAAACATGTACATGTAAACTGTCTTATCTCTTATTTGGTTTTTAAGCAACTGGAGAGTGGAAATCCCTTCTTGTATGCTAAAATCCCAGAGCTCAATGCTAAGTTATTAGCTTCCATGTATAGTGATGAGGACTTCTTATTTGAGTTAGAAGTTGCCTTGTAGTTCCGTTCTTAAGAATTACATAACTTTTACATTAAGAAGAGGTTAAAAGTGTTGACTTTGGTGGGACTCACACCCACAACCTTTGAATCACTCCTGAAGTGTATACTTAGAAGTTCAATGCACTGCCCATTGCCAGGTGCTAGAGGATGCCCTGTGCCATTTTTTGTCAATTGTGATCCGTCCATTAAAAATGTGGTAAATAGTGACTAAAGTAATTTAAAAATCTACTAAAAGTGCTAGCTATTGCATAGACATGCCTTGTCTATGCCGACTTGTTATTTGAGGCTTAACCCAGTAACTAAAATGCCTTTTCGTTAGATGCGTCTAACTTCTGTTGTGAGGGAAAGTTAAAGATTCAACTCTGGTGGGACTTGAACCCACAACCTTTGAATCACTCCTTAAGTGTATGCTTAGAAGGCCAATGTGTGATCCATTGTGCCACATGTGAATGGTTGTCCTGTGTCACTTGTTGTGAAATCTGACTCCTCTGTGAATCCGAGGAGCTTATGTGGACTGAGTTTCCCTTATATAAAGGAAAAAAGAGGAAACAAAGTCTGGACTTTCTGGATCCATGGGTTCCTCTATTGTCCCATTCATTCAACTCCTTCCACTTGAGGGTTGCTAGAACCTATCTAAAATGCCTTTTAGTTACATTCTGGGAAGGCAATATTTTATGATCCTGTATTTAGACACATAAAATTTCTTTTTCAGGAGATACACTGGCACTGTTGTTTGAATTCTGTTTTATATCACACTCGTTTTCTGCCTTCTTTGCCTCCTGGGGCTCTTTCTCAGATTTCAGCATCCACGATGTGGAGCTTCCAGGACAGCTTGGATCTCTTTTTATTGGAGCTAAGACCTCTTTGCTAGTGTGTAATTTGAGCAATGATCTGGAGTATTACAGTGACAGTACCACTGTGGTTTCAGAGCTGGATGCACTGGGTGATGAGCTGCTGCTGGATGATGACACCTCCTACCTGGATGAGGCCTCAGCTGCCCCGTCTATCCCTGAGGGAATCCCCAGTGACAGCAAGACAAATAAGGTGACAGTCTACAGAGCTCAGTTTTCGTGACATGAAGGGCAGGGTTGTGGAAAATACATGAAAGTAAAATAAAAAGTAATCATAAAGAATTTTTCCTACTTCAAAATGGACCTTTGGGGTGTGGCTGTGTATGTAAGCAAACTATTAAACCTGCCACGAATTCTGGTGCCAGTTTCTAATCCTGTGTATGTGTTTGGTAGATTAGCTATAATGTGCAAAACTAAGTTTTTTCCAGTCCACTCTATTGTTTAAACACAAACCTGCTAAGTGAGTAACACTTGAAATGTAAGTGTTTTGCTCATGGCTGATGTTTTTTTCTTCTTTTGTGTTCAGGATGGTGTGCTCGTGGATGAGTTCGGCCTCCCTCAGATTCCTGCCACATAAACAAGAAGCAAATAAAAACAGCTGCACTCGAACTGAAAACACTTTTATATGTAGAGTAACATTTATACATGCAAAACCATTTGATGTGAGAACACTACAATTTGGAGGCTGTTCTGGTTTCAGGTTGTGTATTGTTACTTCTACCGTGCTGGCATGTGGCCTTGTAACATACTAAACCTTTTTTTTTTAACATAATTCCCTTCATCTTCTCTTCCTTTCATCATCAACAGCTTGTCTGTGTCGTTCATTAGTGTTCCTTAGTGTTTATTTATTTCTGTTTGTTATTAATTTTGTGTGATTTTTAGTCACTAAGATCATGGCTGCATTCTCAAAAGTGGAGGTTATTCACACTTGGGCTGTTTAAAATATCTGCAGGGTTATTTGAAACATGCAAAATAAAAATGTTTGTTTTAAATCAGCTGTGAGTTCTTAATTTATGGCGTATTTGTTCATCCTCCTCTATCTTGTTTTTAGCTCTTAAGTAGACATTGCTAGTACCACGTTGCCGTCAGCCTGTTTTAATTCTCCATGGCATAGATTCAACAAGGTGCTGGAAACATTCCTCAAAGATGTGGTTCATCCATGATGTGAATCTCCTGCTCCACCACATTTGGAGTCCATTTGAGTACAGCGAACTTGCTGTCATGTTCAGGAAACTAGTTTGAGATGATTTGTGAGAAACAGCCATCAAAGGATGGATGCTTTTCTGTGGGTGTGGTCATAAAGGGATGGATTTGGTCAGCAACAATACTCAGGTAGGCTGAGGTGTTTAAACGATAAGTGTGTCAAGAAAATATCTTGTTATCCTGTTCTTAGGTGACATGGAATGGTACCAGGTGTGGTGTTCTGTTACTGTAACTCATCTGCTTCAGGCTTGAGAGCTCTTGGCCATACCTGGATGGCAAGAAGTGGACCTTTCATTTTTTCTTTTGCCATGCTATGATCAGTGTGGCCATTCTCCTCTGACCTCTGGCATCACTGAGTCATTTCCACCTGGAGAATTGTCGCTCACTGGATGTTTTCTCTTTTTTGAACCATTCTCTATAAACCCTAGAGATGGTTGTGTGGAGAAATCCCAGTGGATCAACAGTTTCTGAAATACTGATACTAGCCCGTCTGGCAGCAACAACATACCACATTCAAATTTACTTAAGTAGGGCCATACCAGTGAAACGCCCCTTTCTCTCAATATAAAGTAGTTTAAGTGCACTACTTAAACTACTCTGAGATATCTCAGTAGAAGAAGTGCAGTTTTAACAATGCGTCTTGTTTTTCTCTCCATGATAAAGAAAATCTGCTGCACATAATGAAGCAAATGTGTCAGCACAACTCTTTGGGCTTAAATTGTAAAAAAAAAAAAAAATCAAATTATGGGAAAAGTTCTGCCCAAACTGTCATGTACATAGAAATTACAGTTAAAGGTCCAAAATGTATTTATGTTTCCAATTGTGTTTCAGATTGAAGTCTTTTTTTTTTAGATTGAGGCCATTTTTCGCATTACTGCCATTTGATTGGCTGACTACATATTTGCATTCACAAACAATGGCCTAATATACCTAGTATATACCACATAAGTGACCAGTGGATGTTTGTATTATTGGGTCTATCTTACAATATAAAGCACCTTGATGTTTGGGTTTAGTGATGCGTAAATAAAACTAAATCGACTTGAATTGTAAATATCTTATATAGTTACTTTAAACCTCAGCACTTCAAGAAAATCCCTAAAAGTGCCTTACAAAAGGTTTTCACCCTGGTACAAATAATCTTTTACTCACAGTTAACAAGTAACTGTTCTTCACTTATAAGGACATCATTGAAGTGATTTGGAAACGCCTGGTATTACCAGCAATCGAGTTACACATGTGCTCTGTGGGACACGAACCTAGAACCTTAAAAACTTCGTTAGCGCTGATACAGAAACTACATTTGCGAAACAGCTAAACATATCACGACTCTGCGTTATTTTATCTGTTTTGTGTTGTTTAACATCATGAATTCAGACCTATTTTGGCCATGTAAAAAATCATTATAGACTTGTAATGTTATAATTGTTGCAATGTCTGCTCTCCCACTGGCCACGTCTGTCATCACGTTTTTTAATCTCAATGACACTTTTTGCCTACCTAAGTAAAAGTGATTGCTGCTTCTACCTAATGTTCTTTTGGCTCAAAATGATTTTAAATATTCTTAAGAGACATGTCTGAGATATGTTTCACAGATTATAAGTTAGCAGGTCATTTACAGTTTAAACAGCGTAAATGTGTTTTTAGCCCTTGATCCTCAGATGTGGTAGACTGGAATGAGATAATGTGAAAGACACGAAAGCACCGATGAGCTCGGGCACATAACCAAAGACATATTCAGGAACAGCATGTAAGCATGATATCAGCAATTAACGAGTAACCGTGACTTAGACTAGTAACGGTATTGAGAGGATTCGGAGGACAGATGGTCAGGTTAAAAATGCGACTCTGGTGGGACTCGAACCCACAACCTTTGAATCACCTCTCAAGTGCTTGACTAGAAGTCCAATGCGCTATCCATTGCGCCACAGAGCCGGTTGGGAGAGCCCCTTTGGCGCAACATGACCTGACACGTCATACTTACAGACATCAATTATACAGACTTTAAAAAGCTTTACTGTAGGAAAACTCTACACACTTAAGCTAAATGTATTTACCTCTGTCAGCAGAGTTTCATCGAAGAGTTTCAAGTTGCGCTGTAGACTTCGTCTCGCGTTTTATCACTTTTGTGTGTAGCTGTTGTGTTTGTATTTGCTGTTCCGCTTTTTTAAACAAGTAAATAAATAAAAAGTCAGATAATTTAAATGATAAATTCAATATTAAATAAGTAAAATTGCATTTAAAAAAGTGAAAGAAAAGAAAAAAAGGGGGTACTTCCGGTGTTCAAGCTTAACTGGTGGTCGTGCTGATCGGTGAAGAACCACAAAAGTAGTAGGTTCAGATATGTCTAGTCGTAGATTCGTCACATACATTGACACCTCTTGTTGTAAAAGTTTTGAATGACCAAAGTTTTGTAAGGTCGCTCATCCAAGTGACTTCTTCAGTCCCAACTGACTTTAGGTTTCCCCAATCTTATAAACAGTACATTTGCATAATGACTGAAGCTAGCACCACTGAAGGAACAATGGGCTGGGAGGTCAGTTAATTGATCATTAATATGTAAATTCTCATGACCATTGATCAACCTAAAGTCAGCTGAGACTGAAGAAGTCACTTGGATGAGTGACGAAACGACTCTCCTACTGAAAAGCTTTTGGGGATTTACCTACCTGGATGACTGAGCATGCATCAAGATATTCTCATTGTTGTATCTACTCTGTGTGGTAAAATATAATTAATCCAATTAATTTCTGATGCACTCTTGGCCATATTTCTCTTAAAAAAGACATTTAGGAGTCTCAATTACACTTTATTCCAGCATAAATAATGATATGTAAAAGTGACTTACAGCTTCTTTGTTGTGACAGGAATGTTCTTTCAGGCTCAAAATTACTTGATACCATTGATGAGAGACGTGTTTGAGATATGTCTCTCATGAATGGATTATAGGCCAACAATTTAAATATCAGAAATCATTTTTTAGCAGATAATCTTGCCTTGGTCACCTGAGAGAGGGTGTAGGATATTGAAAGACCCCAAATCCCTGATGACCCCGGGCAGATCCCCAAAGATGTATTTAGAACAGCAATGTGCGTGTGTATCTGCATGAACTGGTGATTTTATTTATTTGTTGTTAATTAACTTATTACATATAAATTATTTTTGGTAAGCCACATTTTTAATCCAGTCAAACATTACACACACTGGTAGCCCTGGGCTATTTTTCGTGGATTCTCTGCGAGAGGAACATATGGAATAACACCACTTAACGCGATCACCAGTTAAACTGTAACACCGGAAGTAGTTAGCAATAAGCAACAGTTAGCTTTGCGTTTGATGTTGTGATTAAAGGTCGCCGGAAAGCAAAATGTCGGAGCAAACGATAACTATGACAGTCGCATACGGTAATAAGATTTCGGCTTTAAACTACACCATAATCACCACAAAATATAAGTAAAAATTGGGTTTCGTTGTGGCTAAAGCTAGCTAGAAACGGCTCAGCTTCTGTAGCTCTTCTCCACAGACTGTGTGGTTATGTAGCTTTAACTTGAATCCCGCTAGTTATGTGTTGTTCTTCAATAACAAATTAAATATATAAACTACTGTAAATATCAGCATTTATTAAACACGTTTATGAAGAATTGTGTAGCTGTTGTAATTAGTTTCGTTTGAAGACACTTTACAGCACATTTGGGAAACAGGAGGGCTGCTGAGAGAAATTGTATTGTTGCCAATCGCTTGTTAAATGTTTTGTAATTATTTTTTCTCACACGACAGTGAAACAAAATTTTGCAACCCATCGTTAAAAACTGAACCAAACGTGCGCGATAGTTTCCGAGATATGCCGCATGTTCTGTAATTGGATGGGTGCAAATACTTTTAAAGACTTTTTTTATTATTGTTTTTTTAATCCTGGTAGGTGACATTTACTTTCTGAATAACACCGATAGAAGACAAAAGGGTGACAATGATAACTCCCAATCCTTAATAGCTTGAGAGCTGTGTAATATTTATTTATTTTCCTATTTCAGGATCCTCTAAGCACAGCATCACGCTAACAGGACATGAGGATGGAAAAGGACCCACTGTTAAAGACCTGTCAGATGCTCTCGCTCAAGCCACCGGAGTCCCACCTGCCTCTCAGAAACTTATCTTTAAAGGTAGACTTTTAGTCTTCCTTTTTTTACACACTCAAATGAGGCCTAATGTAAAATATCAGGTTTTAAAGTTGTCTTTTTTAATTTTAGGGAAGTCACTGAAAGACATGGAAGAGAGCCTTTCCAGCTATGGAATAAAAGAAGGCTGCAAACTCATGATGATTGGAAAGAGGGTAAAGCACATTTATACATGTGCTACATCTCTGGTGCCTGAATATGTGCATTTGCAAAACACTGTGATAATCTCTAAACAGAACAGCCCAGAGGAAGAAGCTGAACTGAGGAAACTCAAAGACATTGAGAAGTGTGTGGAGCAGATGGCCAAGAAGCTGGAGAAGGTAGACGGGGAGTTGACTGGACTGAAAAATGTAAGCTATCATAGGTCTTTTTGTTTTTTGATAATATATAGGGAAAAAAAATTACACAGCTCTCTTTTGTCCCATCTTCTAATGTATTATTGTCACCCCTATCCTATCCTATCCTATCCTATCCTATCCTATCACAGGGCTTTCTCGCCAAAGATCTCCAGGCAGAGGCCTTGGGTAAACTAGACCACAGAGTAAAAATAGCAGCTGAGCAGTTCATGAAGATCTTGGAGGAGATAGATGCTATGGTAATACTATTTTAAGCGTAAGCATCTGTTTTGAGTGTCTGCTTTAATCGTGTGTGTCATGTATAGCAAACCATCAAATTGCTCCTCTTTTAACAGAGTGTTCCAGAAAATTTCAATGACTGCAGAATGAAGAAAAAAGGACTAATAAAAACAGTGCAGGTTAGTGTTTGTTTTTCCCTCTGACAAAACAATCATGCTTTATTTGAAAACTATTGAGAATCAAAATAAGTCTGATCTTTACCATATGTCCACAGGATTTCCTCGCCCAGTGCGACAAAATCGAGGCTTGTATATCAGACCATCTATCAAAGATCCAGTCAAAAAACCTGGCTTTGGCAGAATAGTGCAGTCTCTTTAGTCACTTATTCTATACATTGCTCTGTGAGCAATGGCAACGTGTGCAGAAAGCTTCACGTGTGAAGCAGATCCTGGTTTATTTATTGCTGGTGTGAAGCAAATGATCAAGTGGAAAGAAGGATGCTGGTTATCAGGAACGATGTTGGATACGTAACACAAGCAAATCCTCCTGGTTCAAGACAGATGCAAAGTGCCGACTGAGAAACTTTAACCATGAACTTGCAGGAAATGGATCACATGCCATTTTAATTAGCTAAAAGAGCTGTCAATGCCAAATATCTTAAAATGTCCCGTTTGTTGCCCTGTATGTCTAAAACATAATGAGTTTTGTTCCTCATTGTGCACAAGGTGCAGTGAATGATTTATGATCAGAAATATATAGACACTGTTTAATTGGGGAAGTTCCAAAAGGCAATATCCACTCAGGATAGTGGATTGTTCCCATTGGGCCACAAGAGCCTTATTATGTTGTGTGATAAACATTTATTGCCCTTATGGGTCTGAATGGGTCACTGTTCCCTGGCTTTTACCTGCCATACTGTCTTTTGAGAACAAGCAATCAACTAGCGACCTTGTACAAGGCGTACCCTGCCTCCCACCCCCCATGACCATGAATTGTGAAAAGTGGTTAATTAAGAAAACTGATGAGTGGATTTTCCAATATGAGTCTGGCACTTGTGAGACTGGCAAATTTTCTTCATCATATGTGATAAGCAAAATTTATTTGGGTTTTAAACTGATTGGCCCAGAGCAATAACAGCAAAATTACAAGTAAAAAAAGAAAAGGTTAGTACTGTAGGAGTGTCCATATATCGCAATCGCATGTACTATATTCAACATCAAGAATCCTAAGAAATCAAGCACCTAAATCCAGTGGCTGATCCTGAGTGTTCATGTATTTTTGAATCTTGTGCTAAGACTGATGCATCACATCAAATTCTTTGGTTTTAAAATAAAACTTTAAAAAAATAAATAAAGAGCACTGGTGATTCTTCTCAGAATACATTTTAATCTCCACGTTTATTCTATAAAATACAGCTGATTCATTTGCAATAACAGACATGTGGTGTCAGTTTATTTCCAGCTTTATCCGTGGGGGTCTTTTTATACATCTCCACTAGCTTATAGAGACCCCCTAGTAGTGTTATGACAGATGTGCAAACAAGCTTTCAAAGTAGGATTGGTTGGAGGGACCCAGAGGTCCAAAAAGCAGCTTAAACAAATGAGCTTCAGTAAAGTAGACCACAGTAAAGCTTTGTCATGAGCCAAATTACAGGACATAGCTTTCCTAACTTGAATGGAAACTCATTAAACATAGACATGGAGTAAAGAATGAACCCACTAGTCATCCTTATCCTTTGCACCGTGTTTCAGAATACGTGTGAATGCTACATAGTTGAAATTTCCTTTTTTATCAATGGGCGCCTCGCGGAAGAGCTCGTCCACTTCTTCATCTGTAAACCTGTCACCCATAGTGGTGAGCAGCTCCCGCAGGCACTCCTCCTGAATCACACCTGTGTGAAGAAACAGTTTCACTCTTGCAGGTGCTTCCTGATGTTAGCACTGAGCAGATATCTTCAAATTAAGCACTTACTACAAAACAATGTCTCTACATGCCAGAGTCTGAGACAAATTCACATAAAAAGATGCGAAACTTAAACAGTTGAACACATCAGCTCACCTGTGCCCTCCTCGTCGAAACAGGCGAAAGCGTTACGGATCACTTCCTCTGGATCTGTGCCGTTCAGCTTCTCTCCGAACATCGTCAGGAACATGGTGAAGTTGATTGGGCCAGGTGCTTCATTCATCATGGCCTCCAGGTACTCATCTGTGGGGTTCTTACCTGGGAAAAAGCTCAAGGTCAGAGTGACTCTAACCTGCTAACCACATTTAATGGTTTGTCTTTAGAAAAAGATTGAAATCTTTTAACTTCTGAATACGAGCCCCAAATAATGCAGTTTTAACTCCATAAGACGTTATCACTAACTAAATATGTGTAAATAAATCAAGTTTACCTAATGAGGCCAGCATGTCATGAAGGTCTTCTTTGTCGATGAAGCCGTCCCTGTTTTGATCGATCATGTTGAAAGCCTCTTTGAACTCCTGGATTTGAGACTGATCAAACATGGCAAACACATTGGAGGTGGCACGCTGAGGACGCTTTTTGGTGTTCTTTCCCTTGGCCCTTTTGCTTGACATGTTGGCAGGTTGTTAGTCCCTCTCCTGTAATACAGGAACATGAAAGTTGTCAGCTTGGATCAAGCAACACGTTCAAATGAAAGATTCATTCACATTTTTTTCTTATCTTGACTTCATTACTGACGCTCTCCATCTGGTGAAAGTTCCTTGGTTACACTGGCTATTAAGTGTCTTTAGATTATTTACTGTGCAAGCTATGAACTGGAAGGTTAATGTAGGTGAGTTCAGGCAATGCATTTAATACTAATGAAAACTTATTAACATGGTTACAAGATGTTGGTAATTCAATTTAAAGCCAATTTGGTTGACACTACTATCACATTGTCATATAGCCTCCTAATTTGCCTTTTTTTAAAAAGCAGCTAAATATTATACACTCAGTGGCCACTTTGTTAGGTACAACTTTACATTAACACAAGTACGTAGTCAACAAGAACATCATGTGCCACCAACTCAGTGCAGTCTCTTAACAAAGCAGACTTGGTTAGGAATGTCAAATATAGTTCAAACTGAGCGTGTGGGGGGGGGGCATTGTGACATTGGTGCCAGATGAGATGATGTACTCGGATTTTCCCCACACAACCATTTCTGTGGTTTACAGAGAACACTCTGAAAAAGAGAAAATATCCAGTGAGCAGCAGTTCTTTGGGTGAAAATGCCTTGTTATTGCCAGAGGTCACAGGAGAATGAACAGACTGCTTCAAGATCAAAGGGAAACAACGGTAACTAAAATATCCACTTGTTACAACCAAAATAATCTGAACACACAATGCATTGAACCTTGAAGCAGATTGACTACAGCAGAAGAATGGACTTCTAGTGCCACTCCTGAACAAGTTACACACTGACTCAATAAAACTCTAGAAGACTGGAAAAAATCTTCCCTTTTCTGATGAGTCTAGTTTTCTGCTGTGGCTTTTAAATGGCAGGGTCAGAATTTGACATTAACAAGCATGGATCTATCCTGCCTTGCATCAACAGCTCAGGCTGATGGTCACAGTGTATTGATGTGGTGGATATTTTCTTGGCACACTTTGGGCTCCTTAGTACTACCTGAGCTTCATTCAAAAGCCACACCCGATCTATTGTTGCTGATCAGGTCCACCCCTTTACCAACACAGTTTTCCCATCTTCCGATCTTTTTTTATCTTTGTTTTGACATCATGGATGTGCACCAGAAAAAAAATTGTGATGGCATCCTGTCTATATGGACCAGCATATCTGAGAAATTCTGTAAGCACCTTATTCAATTTATGCCTTGAAGATTTAAACGAATTATGACAAAAGGGGGTCCAATCCAGTAATGGGTGAACCTAACTAAAGAGTCTGACGAGTTTAGCTCAGTCTATGATCACTTACAACGGATATATGCACTCGGTACTTGTTTTGTGATACGAAAGCACTTAAGTTGTCATTTGTTTACTGGATATTTATGTTATTAGATCAATATAATTTCAAATTATGCTCACCTGTCACGCAATAACATAACAATAACGCAAATATAGGTATTGACATGTTGTTTACATCACTCATATTTGAGCTGTAGCACACACGCACTACATAGCGCAATGCAGGAATCACACAAAATTTCGAAGAAAACCCCTTAATTATTTGCCAGCTTTGCCAGCTAGCCCCTTGCTGACCTAAATAACTGACTGACCAGGCTAGCCTTAGCGAGCTAGCAGAGATTTATTCACAAGAAAAAAACGAGTCCTTAGTCCTCAAACTCTGCAGCTTCATAAACATAAAATAAATCGCCTACCTTAGAAAAAACGTATAATTTCTAGGCCCCAAAAGCTGCACACACAGCTACCACAGCATCCACAAGCTGATGAAGAGGAACATCAATGTTTTATTTCCTCTTGCCTAAACTGACCAATGAGAGTGAAGTTGGAAGAAACCAACAGTCTGGAATATTCCACGCCTTGGGTTTGTTTACGTCCCTCTCCTCTTCTTGTTTTGGATGAAATGACCTACGTACTGTTTGTGGTAATAATAAATCCATGATTTATACACTGATACGATTATAAGTACAGCCTTAATTGAATCATGTTTTTTATTTGTCCGGACGACTAATAATGTAGTCAACATATGTCACCACTAGGTGGCAGCAATTACTTGCATGTCCAAGACGTTTGTTTGAATTAGCCAAAATGGTTAATGAGTCTTTGTTTTCAATATTTAATAAGGAAGTTGAACCACTAAATATTTTTTTGCGCAGCGGAATAATAACGGATCGATTTCAAACAAATAAGCTAAACTATAATCTGAGGGAAAGTGAAGTTTAAAACTTAACAGCATTGGTGTTAAATTTGGTCGGTGGATGATATGATTGTACTAGGTTAGCAGGTTTTTGTTTTTTAAGACTGAGAACCAGTCCTCTATTGTATTTTCTTTTATTAGTGGCATTTTTTCTTCTTCTTTTTTCGGTTTGTGGTGCAGTTCATATGCCTTTTATTACAGTGAACTGGGTGAAACCACTGGAGTCCTGCATATGCCCCTGAAGTACAGTACACAGCGGAGGGCCAGGCCAAAAAGAAGCTCCTCAGCTCAGCTGGCCTGTCTCATGGTCTCATGGTCTAAATTTAAAGCTGCCCCAGCCTTAAAAGGTCCTGACGGTGTCTTGCGCATTCTGCCGAGTGGCAGCATTATTTTTGTTCTGTGGACTGCCGCCCTGTCCACTGCCCCTCACCCTGCTGCTTTGCCTGGATCTCAACTTGCTTTAGCTACTTCTGGATTAACACACATTTTCTCTTATTTTCAGCGATTGTGGATTTTTAATTTGTGGTGAGTGAGTGTGCATATTTTCTTAAATAAGCTGAAGTACTTATGTACTCTGGTTATCATTTAAAACCATGACTCCATAAGGCCCTAGGCCGGCTTCCACTGTATGATTATGATTATTTATTTTTTACTTAGTTTGTTTATAAATGTGTTTTAATTAATCAGTTTTATTACATAGCCTACTAACAGGGTTTTGTTCATTTTGAGAACTAGTGCTCTGGTATATTAGCCTGCATGTGTCATTGTAGTGAAGTGTCATCCTAATCTTCCAATTAACACCAGCCTTACCTTACAAAACTTTACGTTTTTATGACCTGGACTTGTTAAAATGTTTTTAATGCATTCTGTGCCTTCATGGCTTACAGTCCAGTTCAGTGTGTAACTCTGGATGGCTTAATCTGCTTGTAGTAGATGTTGCTCAAGCACATAAAAAGGAGAAAATAGTTTTGTGTAATTTGGGAGAAACTGCAGATCATATAGTTACTGTTGCCTGCCTCCCAGCTGGAGCTGCTCTTCTTTTTAACCTGAGCCATATCTAAAATAACTTAAGTGGCCTCACATGGGGAAAGGTCAGCTGGATGATATTATTATTATTATTATTATTATTATTATTATTATTATTAGACAAAATATCAATATTCATTCATTCCAATCTGCTTTATGTTGTCTTACAATAAACATAAAACCTTTGAAGTTGGACTTTTATTTTGAAGAAACAACCATCTAGGCTTTAGGAATTTGCCATTGTCACAATATTCTGACATTTTATAACTCGGATATATGAATAACTAAATAACCCTCAATTAAGCCAGTACTGAACATAGATATTTGGTAGCTTAATTACACAAAACCTGCAAAATCAGTAAGTATATTTTAACTTGTTCTTGCCATCTGTCCACGCTTGGTGTCCAGTTCATCACAAAACATTTAAAAAGCCCACTGCAGGAAATGATCTGACTGTAAATTTACATATTATTGTTCAAGACTTCCTTCCGTCTTCTTCCTCCCTCCACCCTAAGCGGTCACGACAGATGGCTTTTAACAGGTTTCTTCCTGTTAAAAGGGAGTTTTTCTTTCCCACTGTCGCCAAAGCACTTGGTCAAAGGGGTAATATGATTGTTGGGGTTTTCTCTGTTGTAGGGTCTTCACTTTGCCTTGAGGCAACTGTTGCTGTGATTTCACAGTACGTGAATAAAGTTGAATTAAATTGAATTGAAAAATCATCAAAACCACCAGTTTATCACCTGCTGCTTCATTTAACACAAAAGTAGATCTTAACCAGAGCTAACACATAAGCTGCTTGCCCAAAACAAACAAACAAAAAATCACAATAACAAGTTTAAAAACATATTTTTAACAAGCAACCAATTCTCTTATCCCTTAATCCCTGCTCCTACTACCTTATTACCGGCCTCTGCACTAGACTAACTTCCAGTAGAGAAACCAGTCTTTAATAATAACAGTCAGATTGATTCACAGAGCGGGTAAAGTAAAGGACAGTCATTATAAGTTGGCGGAGTGGCCGTCAGGATGTCAGCATCATTACAAGTGACGCAGAAGCTGCAGCATCAGCATCAACATCAACATGAGGAGAAGCAGCAGCAGCATCTCTATGAGAGCAGCTATTACCTGAGCAGCAAGTCGTCTGTTAGCAAGCAGTCATTCTCAACTTTCAAGACCACCAGCCATCGGTAAGAGGATTAGAGTGAAGGGGTTGCAGAGTCCAAGGTTGTAACCTGCCACTCCTAGTACTTCAGAAATGATGAATGTTCCCCTTCAAATATTCAGCATTGTGCTTGTGGTCTGAAGTGGGTTTAGCAGCAGGAAGGAGAGTGCGTGCATACCAAAAAGGGTTTTCATCGAGAGCAGGTGCTTTTTTATGCTATAATTTATTAATTGATTTTCTTTTTTACGGTAATAGATTTTTAAAAAAGAAAATATAGCACTTTTTAATGTTAACATACTGTTGTAGCATGGCCTTTAAAGTTTTAAAGTGTATTAAATGGTAAATCATGAGGGTGACAACGTATTTTCCTTCCAGCTCTTTCTCTACATACGGTAGGTTTAATCAGGAATTAGACATTTAATCAACTCTGAAGGAAAAAATGTTTTGTAATAGTTGTTCAAATAGGAAAAAGCTGGAGAAGTGTGTAAGTACAAGTACAAGAAAGCAATAGGGTTCAGGGCCTGGAGTCTTGGTGTAATAGCATGGGGACCATTACACATGGCTGCCAGGTAAACAGAAGGATAGATGTAAAACAACAGCCACTCTCCCTTGTTTTTTTATAGCTCAGATTTGTGAACTGACTTTTATTTTAAATCTCATCTCTAAGTGTCAAAGCAGACATGTCAATATCGAACCTCCTAAATTGTCCAGTTATATGAGAGTAATCCACTTATAAAGTCTATATCTTAAAGTAATGTTTCTAAGTTCGTATCCAAAGGCTTTTTCTCATGTGTTTGTGTTTATACATGAGTTTTGTTGCTATTAGAACATCTATTTAAGGAGGCAGGTGCATAGGAGAGGGACAAACTGATCCAATGTTTGACACAGACTCCCACACACTATCTAACTTGGACAAACTATTTATTTGTGATGCTTTGGCGCTAGACTTTCATGAGGCATTTTGCCAGCAAATAAATGTACTTTTGCAAGTTAAACATTGTGGGAGAATGTTTGCAATGTTGGATCAGACTGTAATGTTTAAATAAAATAATTTCCACTGTGTTAGAGCTGATATATTGACATACTTTTATCTATTAACCCACTGAAGTAATACAGAAAAACAGTGAATGCAACAATACAACAACAGCATTACAATACAACAACATTGCTAAGACATTTATTTCTTCAATGAAATAATTTCTTTTCTTCTGTTCATTTGTTTTCTGTTCTGTTAAATTGCACGTTATTGTTATTAGGCCACAAGCTGAATAAAATATGCAATTTAAGGATTTCAATTTGATCAAAAAGGTTAATAATGGCAAAAGGTTTACAGCCTTACCTTGACATCTTTAAAACTACACATTAGTGAATATTGTAAGGAATTTTAATAAAGCCTGACTGATTTATTGACAGGTCGATACTATTGGACAATGATAACTGTCTGCTGCTCTGTCAGCATCACCATTTATAATGACTGACAAATAAACATTTAAAAAAGGGAAAGAAGATCGGAGAAACACCCTTCAGCCATATTTGAGTGTTGATGTTGCAGTGTTTCTCCACCAGAGGGCACTCTGTAACTTCTTTTAAGGCAAGTCTTTCAAATCCCTTAAACACAACCAGCCTACGTAAATAACTACACCTATCAAATACTGGAAAATCTGCATATGTTTCATGTGTCTGAAAAAAAAGAATTAGCCAATGTATCGGTATTCCTCCTAATTAGAAATATATCAGTCAGGTTCTATTTTTAAGCCAGTGATTTTTCTTGGGCTTGTTTTTGTTTATCTTTTGTCTCTGAAATTTATGAACATGCACCTTCCCGTACCAACATGCAGTATGGTTAGCATTTCTTTGTCATTTAAGCTGTGGTGCTCAGTGTACATGCTGGAGCTGGGATAACTTTCTAAATGAGGTCAAGGAAAGAATTTCAGCTGTAGTGAAGGGCTGCCAGTTATATTCCTGGACAGCCAAGCTATTTTTGAAGATGCGACATGAGCTTGTTGCCTATAAGCCAACTGTAAAGACATTGTAAAGAAGTGATGATATTGTAGCTGGTTGCAGGCTGGCTTTCACAGTAGTCTGATAGGTATTAACTCGTGGGCCAGTAGTACAGCATAGCTGTTGTTGATTTTAAGCATCTGTGTCTTGTTTATTTACTAAAAAAAATAAATCAATTTGTACTTTACTGATTCTGATTTTCAGACTGACATTCTGTAGCTTGTCAGTCGGAAAAGAAGTGCTCTTTTTCAGCCATCAAACTTTATTACCTTTGACTTTGTTTCACACTGAAGCAGGCATCCTCTCAGCTCACCTGGTGAGTCAGCAATAGAAATAACGTCCTGACATTACAGCATCTTTTGTGAGACTCCCTCCATCTGTCTGTCTCTGCTGTGCATTGAGCACCTTCCACAGATTGCGTCCTGCTTCACCAGTACATAACAGACTTCATCAAAGCCACGCGTTCCTGCTTCCTTTTCATGCCAAATGGATAGACTAGCGCTGACTTGGCAGAGATCATGAGTGAGAGTGAGGCTTTAAAACAAGTTTTATGTACAGCAGTCCCAGTTCCATTAAAAAAAAAAGCCTTCTGACAATAGTGAGGACTAAGAGGCTAATGAAACAGACTGTAAATGGGTCAGGATCTTAGGGAGCGGACCGGAATACATCTTCCTCTCTGAGTAACTGGACTATAGCACCAGCTGAATATGTCTTTATGTAACCACCATATTTATTTAAATGTTTAGTTTTGAGTGAAACAGAAACATCAAAAACAAGCACAATATCGCCCTTCTGTCTTTGTCAAAATCCTGGTGTGTTTCTATTGTAATGTGATTCTTAATATTTTCCACCAAGAATATTTTTGCATTGGTTGTAACTGGGTAAAGAAAACTTTATAAAAGTTTGTGTGATTGGAAGAAAAGACTGAGAACCACATTTACTATTATTGTTTGTTTGTTCCAAGAAAACAAGCGGATGCAGAAGTCTGATTCTGGCTCAGGTTGTTTCTCTGGCACTCAGCTAACTGGCATTTTATTTCTTCTGAAGATGAAAATTATTATTTTTTTCTTTGAAAAAAGCCAAGGAATCTTCCACAATCACTCAGCACATCATTATTTAATAAAATAATAATAATAAAAAAAAAATAATCATGCAATTTATTTGGAGCTACACTGTTGCTTTAGTAAGATCAATTATGCCTTTTACCTCTTAGCAAGAAGATCTCTGTGAAGACAGAGAAGGGGCAGGAGGTGGTTAAACTGAGCCCACTACCCAAGAGAGCCAAACGCACCTACCTGGCAATGGACAAGGACAAAGAAGTTATCGGCTATGTTATTCCGGTGTTTAGAGCCAAGTGAGTATGCAATCTGAGTTTGTGGATATTTCTTAGCAAGTAATCAGTATAATTTCTGAGATTCATAGTGTCCTCTCTGTTCTCACATCTTGGTTGGTTTGTATCGTTCTAGTCATGATGTAGTTCGGGGCTTAATGGAGGCCCAGGAGGAGGAGGTCACAGAGGAGGGCATCAACTATGTGGCCATGAGGAACCTGTTTGTCAGGGAGGCCAGGGAGGCCATGGAGGTGAAAGTGGAGAAGAAAACCAGGTCAAAGCATGTCAGGGAATCTGCTGAACGCCTGGAAATGAGCAGGACGGTAAATCCTTTCCATAGTTTTGTGAATGCAAAGGTTTAACCATTTTCACATGACCCATACAGGCGTTGATGGGCTTCATATCACACACTCCCGCTACAGATGGAGGAATGGTCGGAGTTCCGTAAGAAAATGAACCCAGACAGCCTGACACACCGCCCAGAGTTCATTGTCAAGCCCCGTGGACAGACTGTTTGGGAGGGCAAGGATGTCAAGTTGCACTGCACCGTGGCTGGATGGCCCAAACCCAGGATTGCCTGGTACGTTCCAGGTTTATAAGTTCCCTTCTTCTCTGAGTCACAAAAAAAGAGGCTGATGAAAACAGTCTGTCATGCGTGTGTCATAGAGAAGTTTCCATCCAACACGTCAGTCGAGTTTATTTTCCACAGTTGCCACATAAACACCTACATGCACCATGGCAATTAAAAACTCTGAAGACAAGAGTAAAAATAAACGTTGGTTTTCTGCTGCTTTTAAGGTATAAAAACAACGTCCTCATCGATGCCAAAGCCCACTCCGAGAAGTACACAGCTGAGAGCAATTACAACATGCACTCTCTGGAGATCAAGAAGTAGGTAATCATTCAGCTGGCCTCTGAATTAACAGCACACACCCAAGATAAACGGTATTAGTGTTTGTTTGTTTTTTGCAGCGCTGAATCTATTCATGCCGTTAATAGTTAATCGTGCACCAACATTTTGTTTCCAGCTGTGATTTCTTCGACACTGCTAAGTATCATATCTCTGCCCTCAATGTGAAAGGGGAAGCTTCTGCTGTGGCCTCTGTGGTTGTGAAAAGTAGGTAACTCGTTTAATGTTCTTTTCCACATGTCCCTCTCTGCAGCAGCTCTAGTCGATTTCAGTTAGCAGTCAAAGTTCAAAGTAGAGGTTTAAAACTCAGCAGTGTCCTACAGTTGTGCCCTGAGTATGTTTCAGGAGACAAATCCCTCCAACTCGCGGACCACAGGAAGGTCTTAAAGCTCATTCACGAGCGTCAAAGGGGCATTTCACCCCTCTGGCCTGTAGATCTATTTTTTCATCTATACTCTTGTGTTGAGTTGCCAGTTTTGGTAGCTTTCCGCCAAAAAGATGTCTGCCTTCTCCTGAGTGTAAAGATAGTAGCCAACACTTTTGGAAGAGCCAATAATTACATTTGAATTCAGCAGCAGTTTTGTTTCCCAGTAGTCTGCTGCTCAAAATCTACATACCTCGTTAGGGGAAGTTTTAAACGGCCGCTATTTTCGTTTTACCAAACTACACATGCCAACCGTGTCACTGAAAAATGAAGTGCACATTTACCCATGAGAGGAAACATAAATGTTGTCCCTCTTCATCTGAGTTGTAATGTTAATTAGCTGCACACCTCTTTTGTTGAGCAGGTATTGACAGGATGATGGCTCTCGCTGTGGTTCACTAGAGACTCAAAGCTTAAGAAATGGCTCTGTAACCCTTTCCAGAGAGACAGATGTCAGTGATGTTTTAAAAAGAGCATGTTTAATTTCTTATATATATATATATATATATATATATATATATTTAGTCAGGTTATCTATGTCTAATATTAAAATGTATTTGATGATCTGAAACAAATACTTTTCACATATAATATAAATTATATCTATCTGATTCTATAGTTCCAGAGGTCAGAGGTCAACATCCCTTTTATAGGTTTTAATAACTTTGTTGTATAATATTTCCCCATAGGGTTCCAAGAGGGTGTTGAACCAGGCCCACTCGATCCTAAACCACGTGAGATCACTTTATATATTATAAACAAACATTCTTTTTTAAATTATATAAAGTAAAGTAGCTCTAACCACACATTTCTGTTCATTATCAGTTTTATTTTAGCTTTTTTAAGAATTGTCTTTATTAGAGATGGTAAATTTAGCTATTTTGGATTAAAGTCAACATCAGTATATTTTCAAATAAGCGTTAGTGGAGTTCAAAAAGAAAACTGCGAGGAGGTTGAATATTGGACTATTGAATAAAAATGTCTGCTGGGTGTGACCCTTTAATGCTGAGATCCTTTTCTGTGTCTGTAGATGGTTTTAGCCCTGAGCATGGTGTTACCTTTGAAACCACCATTATTGACAAATTTGAAGTGGCTTTTGGCTCTGAAGGGGAGACGTTGAGCCTCGGCTGCACTGTCATCATTTATCCCACTGTGAAAAAATACCAGCCTGAAGTTGTGTGGTACAGAAACTGTAAGTGAAAGAATAAAATGGAAATTGTGTGTTATTGTCTTTCTGAGTATTAAGGTATCAAACCCCACTTCTTTTGGTAATCTCCTGTCTCATCAGCTGTCCCATTAAAGCCCTCTAAGTGGGTGCACACTCACTGGTCTGGGGAACGTGCCGTACTCACTCTTGTCCACCTTAACAAAGAAGATGAGGGCATGTACACCCTGCGCGTCAACACCAAATCTGGCTATGATACCTATGCTGCCTACGTGTTTGTCAGAGGTAAAGGGCTTAAAATCCTCATCTAAAGGTTACTTTTTTGCAAAAGAAGTTACTTTTAGTTTTGTTTTAAACCAAACTGTTGCAAGTGTTATGTTCAAACTGCTGCATCATGTCATAGATGCGGTGGGGAGGTGCTAAGTTCTGCTGTGTCTTTAAGTGAGGTGTTTGGTTCCCTCTGAGAATTTTTATATCTATATATATTTATATGTGTGTGAGAAAACCAGCTCCAGAGACTGTTTTCTGGAAATCCAGCATAAAGATTAAAAATATAGGGATTTAGTGATATAAATGTATCTTAGTTGCAGTCCTGCCACTCATACTGTAAACAAGTAGGTCAGAAAATGGAAACTGGATATGTAATAGAGATCAGCTTGTTTTAAAAACAGCACCACTCACAAGTAACTCAAGTAACACAACTGTGTGTGTGTGTGTGTGTGT
>NW_024582364.1:6548977-6550834 GCF_018398535.1 Haplochromis burtoni
TGTGTGTGTGTGTGTGTGTGTGTGTGTGTGTGTGTGTGTGTGTGTGTGTGTGTGTGTGTGTGTCTCACTATGCCAGATGCCGATGTAGAGGTTGAGGGGGTTCCCGTAGCCCCCCTGGATGTGCGCTGTCATGATGCCAACAAGGACTATGTTGTGGTAACCTGGAAGCAGCCAGCGGTGGAAGGCAGCAGCTCCATCCTGGGGTACTACATCGACAGGTGAGTCAGCCTCCTCTCTTATGGTTTACATCATTTTGCTACCATTTTATACAAAATTGTAAAAAACAAGAATAGTCCGCTTTCATGGGGGCATATGATACTGTGTACAGCATATGCAGTGAAACTGGTTTAATTTTGGATGTTTCTGTGTTGGCAATCCAAGTTAACACCTGGTTTACAGCATTCACTAATCTAAATGTTTCCAGGTGTGAGGTGGGCACCCATCACTGGGCTCGGTGTAATGAAGTCCCAGTCAAGTACGCTCGCTTCCCTGTCACAGGACTGGTGGAGGGGCGGTCTTACGTGTTTAGGGTGCGTGCCGTAAACAAGGCCGGAGTCAGCCATCCATCCCGCGTCTCTGAGGCCGTGGTAGCCATGGATCCCTCTGACAGAGCACGCCTCAGAGGTGAGACACAGACACATCACCTGCTGACACACTTCAGCCATGTAAACGAATTAACCTTCTTTTTTTAAATTTAAATCTATTTAATTCATTTTTCCAAACAGCTGGACCCTCAGCTCCTTGGACTGGAATGATCAAGTTCACAGAGGAGGATCCGACAGGTACGGCACCTTTTTGCTGTCTAGTTTCAGAGAATTTTAATTTTAGTTGTCTTTACAAAAAGGTTTTAAAAAGCTATTGAACCTCAATATCTTTCTCATTTTGGCCAAACAGGTCTAATATATGGACTTGACCATCCCACTCAGCTGCTTGCACATCTCTTAGGTTTACAGTACAGTAACAGTCAAGCAACTCTCCTACTCTGATTTTAGACATTTTCTCATATGGCTCAAACACGTATGAGATGTGGGCTCCCTTTCTTTGATTTTAACCGCTATAGCCATCACAGGGCTTCCTGATTGATGCCTGTCTCATTAATCAAGGGGAACTGTAAGCTATTTTTCATTAATGTTTAAGGGGGTTGAATGTGCTATTTTTAATCAGAAATTCAAACTTCACAAAAAATTCAGAGTTGTCTAAATCAGGAATTTGCATGTGTCTGATTATGAAAACTACCACCCCAGTCTTTGTAATAGGTTAGGTTGGGATATGGTATTTGTGGTATTGGTTTATTATTGTCTCAGTTCTTTTCCCCATTTTTTTTAAACAGTTGCTTCATTCCTGTAAATTTCAGACTCATTACTGTAGGAATAAACAACCTCATACATCCAATCAGTCAAACATCAGCATCAGATATCTGGTCAGTCTTATAACTTTAGACTATGTTTAATTCATGAAAAGCTTATATAGTAAAATACTGTTTGTACTGAGAGAACAGTCTGCATAGATCATGTGGTTTTGCCATTAGCGTTTTGGTGTCAGTACAGTCACTTCAGCACTTACCTAGTTGCAGTTGTCGTGTCTAAATGATGAGTATCTTCTTGCCTCTTCAGTCGGTGTAGTCCCAGGAGAACCAACTGATGTTGTGGTTACTGAGGCAACTAAAAGTTATGTGGTACTTGCCTGGAAGCCTCCAGCCCAGAGGGGTCATGAAGGAGTCATGTATTACATTGAGAAGGTGAGAAAAACATTGAAAACTGTCCCATAGAAATATATGTGTGTGTGTGTGTGTGTGTGTGTGTGTGTGTGTGTGTGTGTGTGTGTGTGTGTGTGTGTGTGTGTGTGTGTGTGTGTGTG
>NW_024582364.1:6556717-6615364 GCF_018398535.1 Haplochromis burtoni
TGCAAGTAAGCTAACGATTATAAGACGATGTCAGAGGAATTGGTGCGCAAATTATCATCACTCACAATCAGTGCTGTCGCTCTCTATACACAGTTCGCGATTGCAAAGTGAAAGCAAAAAAACAAGCGCAAATTCAAACGCGATTTCAATATGTCACATATTGACAGTGGCTCACCGATGCCAATGACATAATTACCCAGCTACATTTCCTGAAAGAATGCAAAAGCATTGACATATATTTTTCCTTCCTACAATAGCCCGACGGGCAGGGCAGAGATAGATTTTGGTAGCCCGACTGGAAAAATCGCTAGCCCGGGACGTCGGGCTAGCGATTTTGCAAGCCCTGTATCTGATTGAGGAATCACTCATCTTTGGAAAAGAGAGTTTATTACAGAGAAATGGCTCTTTCCAAAATAAAAGCTATACTATACCTTCTTCTGGGCTATATTCTCAGCAGCATATTGTAGCGGGTCAGGG
This sequence comes from Haplochromis burtoni, assembly GCF_018398535.1. Classification (NCBI taxonomy): domain Eukaryota; kingdom Metazoa; phylum Chordata; class Actinopteri; order Cichliformes; family Cichlidae; genus Haplochromis; species Haplochromis burtoni. Next base: position 6,557,195 of record NW_024582364.1, read on the forward strand.
CTGTTCGGGGTTCTGTTTGTACAGTTATGTTTTGTTTATGTTGCCATAGTGACGGGTGACGCCCTCTCGCTGCGACGGTGTGTCCTTCCGGGGTCAGAGGGCGCCCTGTGTGTTGTTGTTGTTGCTGTGCGGTTGCCGCGCTGAGCAGTTAGCTAGCGGCAGTGTTCTTCTGCAGATGTCAATAAACGGCTGTGCTCCCTGGCTAGCTCACGGGAAGCAAGACCAAACGATCACCTCCGTCTCCTCCTTGTCTGAGCTCGCCACAATATTAAACATATCAGGTCCCCATAAGGAGAATCATGTGCTAACGGCTGTCTAAATGACTCGGGTAAAGTTTGTAGCATGCATTGTGCTTGTTGTTTTTGTCTGCTTCCACTTGTCTTTGCACTAGGATGATGTCGGCAATGTGCAGTCATATTCGTTGTGTTCCCACTAGTGCTGTCAGCGTTAAACTCGTTGAAACGTAACGCCAACGGCACCGTTAACGAGCTACCCCTGATCGCCCCGTGCGTGGGGCTAGACGGCCAACACGTTAACGAGCTAACTGCGCTAACACACTAGTTCCCACCCATGTAATTGAGCATTGCGTGGCACATCCAACATACTGTTTTACTTTAGTCCATGACGTCGCTTACCTTCAGGGTCATACGTCACATGAAAACCAAAATAATTCCAAACGCCAGATCTGAGAGTGGAGGTTCAATTTGCCATGTTGCAAGGAGAGCTTAACTTCTGTCTCGCTAGCTTGCCCTGCGCTCTTCCTTCTGGAATGCTGTCTGTGTTGAAGCGCTCAGTGGATCTGCGCTTGACAGTGCAGCCTAGGCGGAGTAGTCGAACGCAGATTCACTGAGCGCTCAACACAGACAGCATTCGTCAGAAGGAAAGTTGATAAAATAAATTACAAATTTTGTATTGTTCGATACATATGCGTACCGAACCGAAAGCACTGTATCGAACGGTTCAATATCGATACGAATATCGTTGCACCCCTATTCATATGTATTATATATATATATATATATATATATGATATATATACTAGATAATTAACTTAAATATTTATATATATATATATATAATATATATAAATAACCCAGTATATAATATATAGCGAATTTCTAGTTTGATCTTATATTTGTGTAATACTATGAGTTCAAACTACTGACTGATGAGAAAGAGAATATAATACATATATAGTATGATATATATATATATATATATATATATATATATATATAGCCATATGAGTCAAACTACTGGACTGATGAGAAGAATCAGTTATATCGTTTGTTATATTTAAAATGATTATGGCAAATAAAACAAAGTTTCTAATCACTTAACTAAGTCTTAACTCTTCTCCTTTGACGCTCTTAAACTATTTACTGCTGATAGCTACAACAATTTAACTTGTAAATGTCAGGGGTCAACATATTTTGCAGAGACAATGCAAAATGAAAGCTCCACAGTAAATACACCAGTGTAAAAATGCTCGTTTCTAATTGATTTCCTTTGGTCATACAGTGCATTATGCAAAACAAACAATAATGCAAAAGAAAACTGAAAACAAAATGATGTTTATATTTTACCTGAATTCCCCATAATTTGTCTCTAAACAAATACAATGACAAAGACCTACAGACTTATTATTAGAATAGTGATATGTGAAAGCAAGCATATGGGTACATTATATAAATAATCATACCTCACCTGTTTCATATAGTCAAATTTCATATCTGTTTCAGTCTCTAACATTTCTCTGGTTCTTTGTCAACTGCAGCGTATTTCTGGCACTGACACCTGGCAGAGGGTGAACACTGGTATGCCAGTCAAATCTCCTCGCTTTGCCCTGTTTGACCTGGCGGAGGGTAAATCTTACAGCTTCCGTGTACGCTGCTGCAACTCTGCCGGCGTGGGTGAAGCCTCTGAATCCACAGGAGAAGTCATAGTTGGAGATAAACTGGGTGAGCTGGCAAACCAAGTGTGTCAAAACTAATGCTGCATATAAAAAGACCTGCTCAGGACTGAATAATAGTAGCTCTAAAATCACAATGTCACTGGTTTATTTTACAGTCTGCTGCAGCGCCTTTCTGCATTATAGGATGTTCTGTGTTTTCCTTTTCCTCTAACAGACCTACCATCAGCTCCAGGCAACCCGGTTGCCACCAGGAACACTGACACATCTGTGGTGGTTTCCTGGGGGGCCTCCAAGGATGTGCAACACTTGGTGGGCTACTATATTGAATGCAGTGTGGTGGGCACAGATGTCTGGATGCCTTGCAACAATAAGCCTGTTAGGCAGACCAGGTGGGCAGGTTTAAAGGTGCAATTAATGCATGCTCTAAGACATGGAGGATACTGATTTTGCCATGTAAATATGTCATCTTTTTATGTCTTTTTTATAATACTTCCACAGGACTTAAGAGGATAAGTAGCAGTCAAGTGCTGCTAATAAAATGCACTTGATTAACTGAACATGAGAAAGTGTAACCATCTCTATAAAAGCAGATGTTTTGCCAGTTTACTGATCTGAAGCATTCAGGTGTGTGTTAAGACAATGCTACAATCTTTCCAGGAGTGGATATCCAGCACAATCACTCCAGAGCTACATCTCAAACCCTATATGTCTAAGTTTCCATATTAAACGTTAAAGTTTATGATAGTATCACTAGAAAAAGGATGAGCAAGTATGGCTTGTTTGAAAGGGTTGCAAGCCTCTTCTCTCCAAAAAGAACATGGCAGCATGGCTTAGATGTATTGCATCTGAACAAACCACAAGACTACTTTGGAAAAAAAACAATCTCCTTTGGACTGATGAACCTAAGTGGAGATGTTTGACCATAAATGCAGAGCTCCACATCTCTAGAAAACCAAGCACATGGTGCCAGAATAAACTAATTATCCCAACTCTTAATATGTTGGAGGTTTAATGATTTAGGTTGGATTTGTACCCACAGACCTGAGCACCTTGCAGTCACTGAGTTAAAGCTTGGCTGAAATTGAGTCATGCAACAGGATGATCCCAGTGGTAAACAAAGAATCAAGGTGTTGCAATGGCCCAGTTAAAGTCCAGACCTCAACCTGAGTGAAGTGATGTGGCAGGACCTTCAGAGAGCTGTTTATCATCATCATCATCGTCATCATAGTAGTAATAACAATAAAATATAAATAAAAGAAATAGTAAAAAAGGTAAGTTACCCACTGAGGTCAAAGGCCAGCAAATAAAAATAGGTTTTTAATCTGGATTTAGCAAGAAGGTCCTGACTTCGAGTTTGTTATTGTTTTGTTTTTGTTTTTTTAAAAAAAGCAATGTAACTTGAATGGCTTAAAGTATTTTGTATCAAAATCAACCTTTTGTGATATTACAAAAGATCCCACCTATTGATTAATACTAATGCTGTCATAGATTGTTCATAGAAATGAGTGAAATGCAGAGAATCTCTTTTTTCCGTTTAGGTTTGTGTGTCATGGCCTGATTACTGGTTCAAACTACCTGTTTAAAGTGAAGGCAGTAAATGCTGCTGGATACAGCCAGAGCTCCCCCAATTCTGACGCTGTAGTTGTACAGGCTGCCATCTGTAAGTGTCATAATTCTTTCTCATTGTTCACTTTGCCCGCAGTATTCAGTTCATTTCCCCCTTTGTCCCCCCTTATCCACGTATAGTCTTTCACCACTCCTAACTCAAAATCCTCTTTATGTTTTTTTATTTACTTGCTGAGATTTTATTCTCATACAATTAATCTACCAGATATTTGCCTGTAAATCTCATGTGTTAATGAGTTATGTCTTGATGCCTGTTTAATAAGAAAATCCCAGAAAGTTGATTCTGTCCATCGGAACGCAACATTTTCAGTGGGAAAAACATTTCATCACTTATCCAAATGACTCAGCTGACTGCAGGTTTCCCCTACATTATAAGCAGTACATTTGCAATATGACCAAAACTAGCACTGTTACCTGAAAACAAGGCATAAGCTCAGTTTCATGATCTGCTATGACCATTACTCAGTGGCCATGAGTACTGTACAAAGAGACTCTTGTACTCTCGGGGGAAACCTGCAGTCAGCTGAGACTGAAGAAGTCCCTTGGATGAGTTATTAAAGGTTATGAATTATATGTTTATAAAAGTGCAGTTGATAACTTGCATGTGCCTGCATGACAGTCTCATTGCTACCACTATATTTGGTAACTTTCCCATCCTTTAACTTTTGTATTTACATATTTTTTGTGGCTTGGTTAAACCAGTCAGGTCATGTTTTACAATGTTTCTAATTCGTGTGAAGGGTTTGAGGGTTTAAGCATGTAAGTTTAATTTTGCTTGAGTTCTGCTGTTTGATAACTCTTTAGGGGTGCCTGTTAGTGCCTCGCCAAGATGAAGACTAAACTATTGTGTTCTTAAAGAGCATGATCTTAATGAGTTCTGGCTTTGAAGAATTTCTTAGTGTGAAAGTTTCACAGCTGCTTGCGTTTAGTGTAAGTATTTCTTTTTCCATTATTGTGATACTAAATAACAAATGTGTGTTTCTTGTGTGTGTAATGCAGCTGCATGTATGATGTTCATCTGTACCATCGCAGCTAACATGATATTTTAACACTGATTACCACTAACACCTGTATGATACTTGGCTAATGCTAGTCTGTATGAAATTGTGTGCAATTATTAATTTTCCATGTAATAATTTGGGTTTTAATATTTCAGTGTTAACTGTTTTGACTCGCTTACTCACATTTTTTCTCACAATTAAAACTGACCGGCCTGTTTACTCTCATCACAGCCGTACCTGGTAAGCCCACCGGTGTGACCCTGCAGGAGGCCTTCAAGGACTACATGGTCCTGGGCTGGAACGCGCCTGCTAACAACGGAGGAGCTGACATCAGGGGCTATTTTGTGGACTACAGAACTGTAAAGGGAGGCGTTGCTGGAAAATGGCATGAAATGAACCACCAGGCACTGACTACAACTACCTATAAAGTAAGCTTCAAGTTCCTTCAGCCTCACATTCATAAAACATAAAATGTTATCACTGCATGTAATGAAGCTGGCAGGCACTTTTTAGTCTCTAACTATTTGCATTTGTTTCTTTTAGGCGGAGAACCTGAAGGAGAGGCTCTTTTATCAGTTTCAAGTCCGAGCAGTGAACATGGCTGGTGTGAGTAAACCCTCTCTGCCCAGTGCACCTCTGGAGTGCAAAGAATGGACCATTACTGTCCCAGGTATCACTGACCACATGTTCACCGAAACACAGAAAATTGAGCTGGTAGATATTAGTAACAGAGGGGTTAAACCAATAACTGACTATCCACTGAAAGGAAAAACTTATGTAAGGGGGTTACTAAAAGTTAAAGCATTTTTAATCAGTGACCTGACCAAGAATAATGTGGAAATGATAACTAATAATCACACACTGTCACACACTACAATTAAGTGAAAAAACATCCATATCATATGCTACCAGATATCTAGGACAAAATATTTATATTTTCTGGGTAACTTCAGCGTACTTTTAAGAGCAGCCACACTGATTAAAAGTACTATTCTCTTTATCTAGCAGAAATGCTTATCTGGAAGGTTTTTTTTTTTAGTTGTGCTATGTCCAATGTTTTACAAGACAGAGACTGATGCAAAATTGCTTAGACAACAGTCAGTTAAATCACTTTATATTGCTTTCAGTTCTCAGCATTATAATTTGGTGCTAAGCCAGGTTTTTGCCTATATAATTAGACCTGAGCCCCTGATATTAATTATTTAAACACTTTTATCTTTAAGGTGTTCCTGTTGGTCTTCATGTACTGGAGGTCCGTGACACCTCTGTGGTGGTCCTGTGGGAGCCACCGGTGTTTGATGGTCGCTCGCCTGTCAATGGCTACTACTTGGACGTCAAGGAGGCCTCTGCTGGTGAGGAATGCTGGAAAGGTGTTCATGAAAAGGTCAACAAGATGAAATACATGAAGGTGAGGAAGATGCATATAATTCAGTTTGAACAAAATTGGTTCATTAATATCTTAATGTCAAATACGACGTGTGAAATACTAGTTTTACTCGTTGGTGGTTGGACTCTTTCTTACCCCTACCTGTTATGTGCTAAATCAGGTGACTGGACTGAAAGGTGGCGCATCCTATGTGTTCCACGTGCGTGCTCAAAATCTTGCTGGAGTTGGAAAGCCCTCTGCAGTCTTAGGTCCAATCCTGGCCCAGACTCGCCCTGGTGAGTGAGACTGTTATGTAACTGATGCAGTCAGTCACAGAGTGTTCCTATCCAGTCTTAAATAAATGTGGAAAATGTGTCCTCACACATGACTTGACATTATTTTGCAGTTCTACACTGATGGCCAGGCTTTTTATTTTGATGATTTACTCTTTTAATGACTAAAATTCTGAGTTTGAGGACTGAAAATACTAATATCGGGGATCCTCTCACCATTTAATATCTCTCCCTTAGGCACCAAAGAGATTTACGTGGATGTTGATGATGACGGTGTGATTTCCATGGTCTTTGAGTGCTCTGAGATGATGGAGGGCTCTGAGTTTGTTTGGTCCAAGAACTACAAAGAGATCACAGACACCTCTCGTCTGACTATTATCAGTGAACGGGGAAAGTAAGTACACATTATGTACCACTAATGAATAGAATAGAATAGAATAGAATAGAATAGAATAGAATAGAATAGAATAGAATAGAATAGAATAGAATAATCCTTTAATTGTCCCACAAGGGGAAATGTTCACTACCAACATTTTCCCCCAGCATTAGAATCCATGTCACCAGATGATATCAGCTAAAAAGAGAAAAAATGTCCCCACTCTCCTCCCTTGCTGTGTCATCATCTGCAGATCCAGAGCTATCTTCAACAGTCCCTCTCTGGAGGATCTGGGTACCTTCTCCTGTGTAGTCACCAACACTGACGGCATTTCCTCCAGCTACACGCTCACTGAGGAGGGTGAGACGCCCTTTGAAGGCTGTCTCAGATTACATGGTGCAGTACTTCTGTCGGTTTACAGAGGTCATGACATTCATCCATTTTGTTGTTCTTTTCTTAATTGACAGGTCTCAAGCGTCTTCTGGACATCAGCCATGATCACAAGTTCCCTGGTGAATATTGGGACAAAGCGCAGATGTTACCAAGACCAGAATTTCAGTTTTATTTAGTAATAAATGTAGATGTTGGTTTAAATATGGTTTGAAAATGATTTGTTTTCTCAAACAAATGCAGCCTACAAGCCTGTTTTTAACTCTGTTATTGCTGATACCCACTGTGACTTTATGCCCTACATCTATACCTACATGCAATCCTAAAGAAAATAGAAGTTGTTCTGCAAGAGCTTTAATAAATCTGGTGCTCTCTAGTTATTCCCTTTAAGAATGAAATGGCTATGGAGCTGCTCGAGAAGGGTCGCGTGCGATTCTGGACTCAGGTGGAGAAATGCACTTCTGACTGCCAAGTGGAGTATGTCTTCAACGATGTTATCATTTCTCAGGGAAAGGTAGGAATAATGCTGCAATAATAATGCCGACACCTCCCCCCCCCAGTTTTAAATCGAACGTAACCTTACTGCTGATGAATCAGAGGTTTTCTGTTTGCCTCACTGTTTTCAGAAATACATAATGAACTTCGACAAGTCCAGCGGTATTATTGAAATGTTCATGGACTCTTTGGAAGTCACAGATGAGGGGACGTTCACCTTTAACCTGGTGGATGGCAAAGCTAAGGGTACAACCAGTCTGGTGCTAATTGGAGATGGTAAGCAGCTTTAATGGCTAATACAGTTTTGACTTCCATTTTGATATAATAATAACTTGGATTAGCCTAACTTATAACTTTAAGGACTGACAAAATGGCATAAAAGTACTGAGCAGTTAAGACGAAGTCAAGAGAACAGCATGAAAATGAAGGCTGTAAAAATACACAATGCAAATGTCAGTGTAAATATAGACTTCTCCCAGTCTGCTAGGTGTATCGCCAGTGCTGCAGTTTAATTATGTATCCATTGAGGGGCAGCAGAAGGCAACGTTTACTTACAGTTGTCCCTTTTCATTTTGTTATGGCACGCATTTTCTAATACACTTGTGAGTGAATGAAGTGAAAAATAAGGGTTTAATCTGTTTTTTAGCATTTATGTTTCTCTTTGTCCAGAATTCAGGGAGCTTCAAAAGAAGTCAGAATTTGCGAGGGCAGAATGGGTCAGGAAACAAGGTAAGAAATCTCACGCCTCTTTCACGTAAGCCTAATGATAATTAAACAACTAATTTTTTTTGTGTAATCATTCCATTTATTTTCAGGTCCTCACTTTGTCGAGTACCTTGACTTCAGTGTTACCCCTGAATGTGATGTACTGCTGAAATGCAAGGTAATAGAAACGAATGTGAATAATTACAGCGCTGTTGATATTTCTTCAGAGGTGGAGCACATAGGTAAAGCGACTCCTTCCTGTCTCTCTCTTTGTTTCATAGATTGGAAATGTCAGACCAGAGACTGAGATCACTTGGTCTAAGGACTGCATTGAGATTGCAGAGGATGATGAGGATGCTAAGAAAATCGAGAGGCAGGACGGCGAGCTGACCTTTAATATTGGAAAGGTCAGCCATTAGATGGGGGCCGTATGTTGCGAGGAGTTGTGAGCTTATGAGTAAAGAGCTATCAGGAGTGCTGATGCAGCTCTGCTTCCATTGTACAGCCTTACCAGCTGCTGCGCTGTCTACCAGCCCTCTCTGACACATACATTCATAAATGATGAAACACTATGGAAAATATTCACCTTCCCAGGTTGTAGTAGAGTGGTGGAGTCAGCACATTAGCGTGTTCCCTGTGGGGATCTGAATAGATGCAGTGGGTACCGAAACTGCTACAATTAATGCTTTCTCTGAATTTTCATACTTGGAGACTCGGCGATCGTATTTATACCCACTTAATTCCATTGTACATGTCATGCGCTTTTAACTCATTCATTTCATTCTAACAATAATCAATATAACTTCTCTGGCAACCTTACACGCACAAAAAAGAAAAGAAAAAAACTCTTTTTGATAGAATTTTGATCTGGTTTGACACTAAGGGCCCAGTGCCAGGGAAGCTACATTGATATTTCATTGAGACTGTGTAAGCATTACTCATTAGAAGAGGGTCGGTGTCATTGCATGAGCTCCTGTCAGCTGCATTTGCAATAACTGGCTTATCTGTCTAATTCACAGTGGGTTATTAAGCAAGAGAAACAGAAAGAAAAAAAGAGAAAACCACCTGCAGAGGACGTTCCCCCGCCACCAAGACCTAAAGTCTGGACATAATCTTTCTGCCATAAGTTGATACCTGATTTCTCCATGTGTCCTCCTTGTCTTCCCATATCCATGTTTTTCTCTGTCCTTTCCATGTTTTCCCTTTAACGCCTGCAGCATCACGGGCGGGAGAAAAGCTTGCCTTTTCGGTTTACTTGGTCCCTGTCTGGCTATTTGATTGTCTTTTATCTGTCCCAAAAATAATATTGCACTCCCCTCACTTTGAGGTTAAGGGGATTTCATTATTGCTTCAAGGATACTTATGCGACTTTTAATTTGAATCTTAGATCTCCAAGCACGACGCGGGTGTTTACGAGGTCTTCCTGAGGGATGAGAGAGGCAAAGATAAGAGCACCTTCAGTCTGACAGATGCAGGTAGTCTCCCTCAGAAATTTTAGGAGCTGAAAATCAAGTGGAAAAGTGGAAATGAGTGCTGCGGAAAAGCAAAAGTAATATCAGCGAATGTGACATTAATTGCTGTCGTCATGCTTTTCCCCAGGATACCAAGCTGTAATGAATGAGCTGTTCAGGGTTATTGGTGAGTCATTAAAATTCACACTTACCAGGCAGTAATGAAGCACAACACATAGACCACGCACTAAAGAGGCCCACAGAAAGAAGCAGAATGTGCCTATTCAAAGTATTTTTCCTGAGAACGAACAATTAACATCTAAATATTTCATGCTTTACTGCATACCATTATCCGATATTAGCTCCAAGAGATGCAAATAAGTGCCTGTCTTTGCTCTTTTCTCCCTACAGCTAACTCTTCCAGCGAAATCAAAGTTCTCAGTACCGAGCATGGCATCGTCCTCTACTCCACGGTCACATATTACCATGAGGACCTGCGTGTTGGTTGGCTCCACAAGTATGTGAAATTGTCCTGGTTTGCAATCTTTTATTTTATTTTAAGACTCATTCACTTATAAAATACACAAAGCAATACTATCATGAAGCTACATTTAAAATCAAATGCAGCTGATAACAGTCTTTGACCTTGACTCTCAGAGGTGTCCAATTAGATTGATGTCAAACTGTTATCGACACTGTGCAAAATTATCTGACCAGCATTGTAAAATGTTGCTTATAACCATACAGTCTGTACATGAAATTATGAGGTAAACCTCTTAGTGCGTGATAAATGCATGTGTAAATGATTCAAGTTCATTCTAAGGAGCTTGGAAAGAAAAGCGTCTGGACTTCTTTAAGTTGCTTGAAGACGTTTCACCTCTCATCCATCATTCGAGTAAATTCAAAAAACAACATTTTTATCTGCAGAATTTTTGCTAATAATTTTTACATAAAGACAAAATAAGTCATTAAAAAATAGGCAAAACTACCTCAAAACATAAACACAATTTGAAACAGACAACAGATGTTTGAACTGATTTTTTTTGTATCGGAAGGATCTGTGCGGTAAAGTCTCTTTGTGGGCAGAACTGAAAAAGTGGTTTTGCATATAAAACCTCAAGCTAAATGTTCTCACCATCACCATCTTGGCGCAGACTGGATTCAAACCCAGGACCTTCTTGCTGTGAGGTGCCAATACTAACTACTGTGCTGCCCTTCAGGCTTAAGTGGAACTGTACAGTACAGCTGTCCTTTTGTAGCCACCAGGGTTGCCCCCTGGTGGCTATTAAAAAGAATGGATATTAAAAGCACTTCCACAGTTGGCTTTGCTTTTCCGACCCAGCAGCTACATCTATCTTTTATACTGTCCATAATCCTCACTGGGGGAAGTGATGCGGAAGGAGCTGCAAGACAGCCATAACAAGACCTGGCTGAATTCTCTAAATCCTTAGGAAAGGTGCTCTAGGGCTTCCTTCATTAATTCCTTTTGTGTGAGATACTGTGGAGAATCCTGCATGAAAGGAAAGAAGATAAAGCTGTCTCACAGTCAGCTGCATGTTTTTTCTTTTATTAGAGGCTTAAGGACAGCCAAGCTGCTGATAGTGAGGAGATGTATTTCCACATCTGAAAATTGTTGTAGTTACAATTTTCCGATTGTAACTACAACAATCTGAAACGTTGTGAGATTAGAATTTGAGAATTGGATGACTGCTGTAAAATGGGTTCACCTGTTGTACTTGATGTTAGTTGATATTAATTGTATGCTTATCTGCAACTCGTGAACTATTATTTCTCCCCCAGAACAAAGTCGAGTTTTCGTAACAAATGTAACCACACCGACCAGTCAAATAAGCACTGCAAGTACCACTTTATTGACACCATGTCACGTTTCAGAAATGTTCACTTTATTTAAATATTGTTTCAATTAAAATCTGTAAAGTTTGGTTAACATAGTCTCCATGCCATAGTTAGCTAAGCCAATTACATTTAGCGTAATATTTATTCATAATTTCAGCTATTTCAACTAATTTCTCTGTATTACCTATTGCTTTTAGAATTAACATTAATCTAGCCATCCATATATATCTCTTCCAGCATTCATCTACATATTGTAACAGTTAAATTAATTGCTTTCATGAAATTCTTTAACACTTCTCTGCTTTTTTGTACTGTAGTTGTCATTACTACTTGTGTAAAATATCACAATAGTAGTCATGGTACTGTTTTTTGTATAAGACCTTCAAAGCTGGTCTGTGCACTATGGCAACACTTTTTGCATATCTGAGACCTGCAGTACACAACATGAGGTAATATTGTGCCATTCGAAAATCAAATTGAAAATGAAACAGTAAAAAAAATGGCTAAAACCATCAGCTCTCTTGTTGATGTACATGATTATATATGTATAGATGGGGATAAAATCTTGCCACATGTGACATTTAAATAACAAAACAAAACAGGGATTATTATGCAAGATTGAAGTGTCTGCTGCAAGTATTGCTCCGTACTTGAGTCATATTCCTTGGTGTACTGGATTGTATACATTTTCATTTCAATAAATTAGGAGTCAGGCATTGTTTGATGTCTGTGTTCTTGATTCCTTCACCAGAGACGGCAAAATTGCTGCTTCAGAGAGAGTTAAGTCCGGAGTCACAGGAGACCAGCTTTGGCTTAAGATCAATGAGCCTACTGAGAAGGACAAGGGCAAATACAGCATGGACATCTTTGATGGCAAGGACGGTGTAAAGAGAGCCTTTGATCTGACTGGCCAGGGTGGGTAAAAGTTTTAAAGTCAAAAGGAGCAAGACGCTTCAGGCGCAGAAAGAACCACATCCTGTTAACTTTGTCTATCTTTTGTGCTTATGTAACTAAATTATGATTGGTGATTTGTCCTGGTGCAGCATGGGAAGAGGCATTTGAAGAATTCCAAAGGCTCAAGTAAGTAAACAAACTCATCTGACTCCATCCTTCTTTTGTGTAATTCAGCTTTTCTGTCTGAAGAGGATGTTTACAGAAATAAAGAGCAGCAGCCATCACAAACTCAAAATAGACATGAGGGCTGTTTTGGATGCACTCAAAATACATTTGCCGGTAGTGAACATACTTAGAAATAACTACGATACCATTTTAGAAAGCTTCTGACAATGTCTGTGTCCTTCCTTCCTCCCTTAGAGCTGCAGCAATCGCTGAGAGAAGTAAGTGCCTATTTATTCTCTGGTTTCTCCCGAGGGACACCACTCTATGAAATTATGTAACATCTTTTGGGATATCGCTTAACTTTTAACTTGGATATAGCGTGGTTAAAGGATAGATCTCCTCTGTAGCTGAAATATGAAAGTGAACAAAGGAAATTTCCAGCTAAAACACACTTCACTACACCACTGAAAAATGCAGCATTGGTGAGTATAATGCTCACGAGCTCCCCTTGATGTTTGACACTTGCACCTGTATTTCCTGTTTAGACCGTGCTCGTGTTGTTGGAGGCTTGCCAGATGTGGTTGCAATCCAAGAGGGCAAGGTAAATAAACAATTTTTCACTCTATTCATGAAGAGTGTCACTCTCTTATTCTTTCTGTTCTCTCTTAGTTTGTGTTATTCTATGAGTGTGTCTTACCTCTAAAATCTGATAAGCTCTCTTGTTGCATATGTGTGACACCCATCAATCACCTGCCAACTTATATTTACTCGTTAGTCCCTGAACCTAACTGGCAACGTTTGGGGCGAGCCTGTACCTGAGGTGTCCTGGACGAAGAACGAAAAGGTGCTGGTATCTGACGACCACTACAAACTCAAGTTTGAGCATAACAAGTTCGCCAGTATCACAATCGCCGCCGTCTCCACGGCTGACTCTGGCAAATACGCCCTTGTGGTGAAGAACAAGTATGGCACAGAGGCCGGCGAATTCACTGTCAGCGTGTACAACCCAGAGGAAGAGGAGAGCAAGGAGGAGAAGAAAGACTAAAGGATGACACAGCGTAATGACACAAGGAAGATTAACAACAGGGCAGTCTCCAAAGTATTTTACCCCGGCATGTGCCGGTGCAACACAGCAAATAAATAAATCATGAATTCAAAAAAAACAATCATGGGTTAAAGAGTTTCGGGCATTTCTTATTAAGGATAGGGTTATGAATGTGAAACAGAATAACTGTTTGCTTGCAGTTTGTGCTTGATGTGTCATGTTTGGGGGATATTTGACTTGACAATTTTATTTTGAAAACAGCTTGAAGACCTCCAAAAGCAAAACACTCTATTCTGATCATTTAAAGTTTTACATTTAAGTAATTTTAGGCATTTCAGACCACATCACTTTGGGTTTTCCCCACTGTAAACAAAAAAAAAGGAAAATATTATGTCATTAACTTTATACCAGCTATTGCAATCAACTTATAAAGTGAAATGATGGCTAAAACTGTGTGTGTATGTTATGTCTGTACAGCTTGCGAGCTACAAGTCAGTGATCACATCTGTTTGTAGGAGAGGTGGAGCTGAAAAGCACTGATGCCATGTAAACAAGTACACAGCAATCAGAACAGGTTCACCTGATGTGTCTAACGCACTGTACGAACGCAAAGGAGTACAGGCAGAACTGGAAAACTTGGAATCACTTCTGAACACCACACACTATGAAGAAATTCCGTTGAACTGGGGTGGGGGTAGTGGGTGGGAATGTTGTTTTTCAGGTACAATATAAAGAAAACCCCCATGTGATAAACACTCATGTACCATGTGGCCTGAGGCTGAATACAGTATCTATGTTTGTGTCTCTTCAAGGCACTCTTGCAATAAAACTGCACCTGCTTGTAGAGAGGGTTGCCTTTGTTCTCCATAATCTCCCGTCTTCAGCTCATTGATTGACAGAAATGCCCTCAGTACAATTAATAATAAATAAAGATTTAAAAAAAAAGGGTTTGAAAGATTGATGATGGTCAAATAAAAAGAACCTGTTGTCATTGTGTGTAACCCAGTTCCTGAAAGGTCGTTAGGAGGGAGAAAAGTTAACTTTTACCTAGATACAAACCTTATTATGATAATAACTGTACATAAGTTATAGTATTAAATACACTGCAGGGGCTGTAATTTTGGCTGCAAGTGTAGTGAATGAATTTATGTACGGCACAGACAAACCGAAAGTATCCCACCAGCTGTGTGAGTGCACCGCCGCTGTGCGGCTCCCTGTCCCATCAACTTCAGCTCTCTGCTGGCAGCCACCACCAGTCGGTCACGGTGGTCCAGACACGGACACGTCAGAAGGCTTCTGAGGAGTTTCACGGGTACAGATATGGGGACTGAGTGAAGAAACCATAACGTCCTTCATCGGCAGGATCCCGCAACCAGAAGGTAAGGGTTTAGTGATAAAATAATTTCGAGCCCTGTCAAAGCGGTTCGCAGCTGCTTTTAACATCTTATTATCTGAATCTGCCTTCGGCTAACCATAGCTAGCACCTAACCTTGCTAACAGTTTTAAGCTGCTGTGGATTCATTTAATTAAAACACCAAAAAGACCGGACTGTGAATGTATTTATCACATAATGCAGAAATATATCGACTTTCCATTTGAAAGCGGTGACCTAGTGAGTGACTCGTGTTTCACCGTTTGCTGTTACGGTAACGTAAACCCAGCGATAACACGGTGGCTAGCTGAGGGTTAACAAGCTGGCAAGCAGCTAGCTGACAGAGCTCCGTCTCCATTCATTTTTTCCTCCCATGTACTATTTTCACCCACTGTTTATAGCTTGGATTTGTACCAGTTAAAGCACGGTTGTACAAAACAACTAAGATTTATGGTTTCGCTTTTCATTTATTTCCGCAATGACATCGAAGTATGTATGTACTCGGAACGTATGTCAAGCCATACACCAGCTTTAATCTGCAAAATTAGCATTTTTATAGCTATAACAGCTCAGGCTGACATTAAAACGGAATGACTCAACTGACTAACGTTGGAGCAAGCTTGTGTATCGCATAAACTCATGTTTTGTATTTAGCGTTGGCTTGTAAGCAGCACTGACTCCTCACATAAGAAAACACCTGCTTGTGGGTGGCCTTTGAAAACACTAGTAACCAGAATCTTGGTAGTTTTCCAATCAACTTGGAGAAAACACTTTTCTCCCCCAACGTTTTAATTTAAATGTGTAATATTAGAAAACCCCATACCAATACTCTTATTTAGTCATTCTGAGTTACAGGTAACATTAGAAATTCAAGATACAATCTGACATAAATCTTGCAAATAACCTTATTTTCATAAATGTTCAGTTACTGAAACTATTTGAAAGGCAAAATCTTAGTTACATTAATGGTCAATTTGGGGTTATAGTTTGTAGCTTTTAAATTAAAACAGTCTAAACATTAGAATCAGGTTTTAGAAGTATTTTTCTTTTAATGCAGATGCTTAGATTAGTTTTGGCCACAACTCAGATTCTTTATTGATTCCATTATTAACTCCTGTTCAATTTTCTGCAGGGTGGAAAAGTATGTTTGCATTCATTTACAGTCTCAACACTGTTTCAGATCAGAGTCTGGACACACTGTAGAAACAAAAGACATATAAAGTATTTCATGTGACTCAGGTATGCAGTTACTCCACTGTTGCACACTGCCACACTGTAGTGTGACTTCACTACTTTGCAATGAAAAATAAGCTCGGATGCTTCTGCTTCCAATAGATTGGATAATTTCTAACTAGTTCTCAGTTCCCTTATATGTAACACAATACAAGTTTACCGGACCATAGACTATAAATGCAAAATAACTTTGAATGAACATGTTTCTGTGTGTGTTGGTTATCGTCTACACTTAAGAGAAGAAAACATTTTGAAAGCGTTCAATCTTCCGGATAGAATTAGTGTCGGTACTTTGACCACTTGTGCTTTGTGTATTGTCAAATTCACAGGGATTTTGCAATTCACTGGAAAATAATGAACTACACTTTGATTGTGACCAAAAAAATCTCCTTTTCTCATGTAAAAGTGCAGCTTGGCACTCTGTGGGGTTTGGTTTATGTTGCACATAATGAGCAGGCTGGTTTTGTGTAACTTAATACTTGAAAGTGTGTAACATGAACTTTGTGTGGTCTAGCAGAACTGATTTCTTTTGTTACCCAGTCAAAGCAAATGTTGACTAGATCATTCCAGATGAAAGCCATAATTGTGGAGTAGACCATAATACAACATGTCTGTGCTTGTAATTCTTAATTGCTCGAGTTTGTAATTTAAAGATTTCTTATTTGTTAAATGGCACATATAATTTTTCTCCATGTTTTATCACTAAGAGAAAGTACTCATTTATTTTCCGCATGGCTGTTGTTAAATTCTTGAACACAGAACAGATCCTAGCACAGGGGGAGGAAGAGCCCACAGCCCTCAACTCAGTGGGCCTGTGTTTTCTTTGGTCATGTTTACAAAAAGCTTAGCAGATGGGACAGTGGGGCTGAGACCTCTTTGGAAGAGCCTCATGCTTTATGCTCATTTTAGGAGCGAAACCAGGCAGGCGAATGCTGGAAGCCAAACTAGAGAGAACCTCCTGATGATAAAAACGTGTTCATCATGGCTTGAACTACAGTCTCATCAGTGTACCGCTCTACCGGATTTATTACTTATTTATTTGTTTTAGTGTGCAAAAATTATGATATTGGTGCTGTTTAAAAAAATTCCATCTGTTTTCTGAGCTCATGTGACAACTGGCAACAAAGAAATCAACATATTGAAGTCCAGTGTACTTACTGTCCTACTTTCGATGAGCCATCTACAATAACAAACACCTGCAGCAATGAACCTGACAGGTATACGTGACTGACTGTAAAAGAACATCTTGCTGGGGATTGCTGTTTGGTTTTGCCTACTCTTATCAGGGGAAAACATTGCATAGCTGTTCACAGAAATTAGCATTCTCTTATCAGCTATAAACCACAAGTCCAAAGAAGCCATCCCATTGGCTAAACCCTTACTGCCATGTCAGCTGACTGGACAAGCATATGTTCATATTCTGCAGAGAATAAAAGAAAAATGACAATCTTTATTACTATTACACAATCGCAGCTGGCTTCAGGTAGTGTATCTGTATTTACTCCTGGGAAGGTCATTGCAAGGTGATTAGGTGGACCTTATTTGAGATTTGATTCAGGATGACAGGGGGATATTATCACCATAATCTGAGAGAGGAAAACATTGGTGCTAGTCTAGTCCTGAGGTGGATAAGGCTGGAGCTGACGCTCTGTTAATGGTGATGAAGAGACAGAGATCTTGGGGGAACAGGGAGCTCCTGGGAAGCCACACAGAAGACAACACAGACAACAGTGAACAGGATGAGCCATCCTCTCAGAGGTCATCTTGGTTCCTGGTGAGTCAGTACTGACAGGTTTTCTGGTTAGTCACAGCTTGGGCCTGAAACTAGAGGGCCAAATAGGCAGTTAGTCATTTTCTATTGTTTGGTTTTGTCAGGTTGCTTGGTTTGTTGGCTTGTTACTGTAACTAAGCCTAATAGTTTCACACATGATTGCCTTGATTTGTAATTTGATGTTAAAAGAAGTGGGCAGTGAGGGAGACAAATACAGGATTGTGATCCAGTCAAAATAGTACAGATTGGCTCATGAGTCTTTCATCACCTGTGCTAATTATGTGTCATCTGAAATACCGAGCCGTCCTGTTTAATTTCTGACTGTAGTCTACTTTTGCATTGCCCTACTTCTGGGCTGACCCTGAAAGAAGGAAAAATAAATGTGTAGAAGCAGGTTGAAGCATTTGCCGCACATTTTCCAAATGATCCCGTGATAATTTGCTCAGTGTTAATCCTACATCAGTCCAATAGACACGGTGTACGTGTACTCTGACTTTCTGACACCGAAATAAAAGTGAAAGTTAAATATCTACAGTACTGTAAATCTCTTTAAAGTGTTATTTTGGTAAAAGTTCTTAGTTTCTAGAGATGGAGAAAGTAGATAAAGACACAAAAATCGGCATACCACATTTGTACCTTTAACCTGTATTATGAAAGATAGTGCTGGAGCTAAAGTGTATTGTATTTTTAACTCATTCACTGCCAGCCATTGGCAGTGAATGAGTTAAACCCATTGACTCATTCACTGCAATTGACGGCTATAGACGTCAATTGCAGTGAATGAGTTAAGTGTCATACACAAAAATATAGGTTCACTGGTCCTTCATATTATAAACACATACCTAACGCTTCAGTCATACAATCTGTACTGAAAATATGTCAGGTGTGTAAACCCTGGTTGTTACTATATTTATGCGATTATCCCAACAGAGTGTAGTTGACCTGTTTTTCACATTGTCACTGTGTACAAATTTGGGGTGAAGTTCGAGAAAACGCGAACGCGGAGCTTCCTGTTTCTTGGCTTCCTTCTGGTATCAAATGATCTGAACTTTCTACTGCTCTTTGAACTTTGTGGTGGCTGTGATAGCTGCTAAAGTGTCCTGTTTGCCTGTCTGATTATGGTTTAAAGTGAATACTCTGTGCATATACTCTCTACTCATCATCCTACTCCGAATGAATATACCACAGTTGTTTGCCATATTCCATGATGCCACCCTTGCACAAATGTCCCTATTCTCTACCCCCTTACCCCCCTCCACACCCTCCATCACTGCTCTCATGACTAGATTCAGAACAAAAGGTTAGTGTAAGACAGAACATGTCAGGTTATGTAAACCCAATGAAGTCAGTGAGGCAATGTGTTTACAGGCCCCAGTAAACTAGACCCTGACCCAGGCAAACCAAAGTCATGTTTAAGTTAATCGTTACACACACTCTGTGTCGCAGAGGACAATCGAGGACAAATAATCTAGTTCAGTAAAGAGGCCATAGTGCACCAAGGAAAGTTTTTGTAATTATGCAACGATAGCCCTGCCCTGTGTACTTTTTCTTTGGTCAAGTAAACTGAGCACTTTGCTTGTTAAGGAATTTACAGTCCTGCAAATTGCTTATTCCAGATGATTAAAAGCATTATGACAAAATGTACAGCATTAATCCTGCTCATATTAAAGCCACAGAAATGTGGTTTTAGTTTATGATTTGATTTTGACAGTAGTGTTTAATGGATGTAAACAGGAAGTCAACTGCTTCCATAGCAGCCTTCCTCTGTCTAATGTTGTTCACGTGGGACAATGGCCAGTTATAGGACAACAGTATAACTCTAGCAGTCTGTATGGAGGTCAGGAGATAAACAGACACCACAGGGTAAGCAGGAAGGGAGGGAGCTTTCAAGTGGAATATTTGTAGATTTCATAAGTGGTTGTGTCTTCTGGACTCTTGCTGAATAACAATGCTTTTAGCTTGTCTTTCCATTTACTCTGTTAATATTAGTTTTTTTGTTTTTGTTTTTGTTTTTCTCTGTACAGGCGGACACCATGAACTACGTTGGCCAGCTAGCAGGTCAGGTTCTGGTGACTGTCAAAGAACTGTATAAGGGCATTAACCAGGCCACATTGTCAGGCTGCATCGATGTTGTGGTTGTCCGTCAGAGAGATGGCACTTACCAGTGCTCGCCATTCCATGTGCGCTTTGGTAAGCTGGGCGTGCTGCGCTCCAAAGAGAAAGTGGTGAGTTTTTTTTTTGTTTTTTTTTCTTTCACTGATGTGTCAAAGCATTAAGCTTACATCGATTCATATACAAAGCTCATATATTTATATAGATAGATTCATATAAAGACGTGTCAAACATCAAATATCAAAAATTGGTCTGAAAGCATGTTTCTATATCACCAAGTTTTTGTGTTTTGTTTCCCCACAACACGCCCAAATCACTTGACTGAACTGTTGGTGGTTGAGTTGCATTGTGGGTAATATATGTACCAAGTTTTAACATTGGATTAACATTGGATATTAAAAATGTTCTCTGCTCCTGATTATAATATTCATTTTTCAAACTGATCAATGAGGTTTTGCTAATGTGGAAGTTCAATGCAAAGGCTTAAAAAATGTAACTATATTTAATTCAATTAAAAGTGCGAATGAAAAGATGCCAACCTATTTAATCGATGGAATGCGTTTCATATCAATTCCATCATGCGCAAAATGGCGTTAAGGACATCTCCCCCAGGACACAGTCATAATGTCCTCCCCTGAACAAAGCTCCTCCACACTGGGATCAAAAAAAGCATATGACTCTCCAATCCCAGTGTGGGTAATTAACAAATACTGAGCATCGAAATCACAGGCTATGAATCATTCAGGGAAATCTTTTATGTTTGCTCAACATAGACGGGATGCTCTGGGCTGTTCTCCCTCATTGATGGTATTTGTTACTATATCATCTTGCCTGGGAGACCCGATCCAATTAATCATGGATGATGAGCACTTGAGTCCACTTCTCACTTTTTGTAGCACCTCTACATTGGCCTTATAGCAGGGAGAGTAGGTTGAGTGTATTAGTGTATTGTAGTAGGGAGATGTAGATGCAAATGCTATGGCTCACTGTTATGTCTATGTTATTGAGGTTTTTTCAGTTTATAGGGTTATATTAAGTTTAAAAAAATGTTGGTATTCAGCAAGAAATTGGTAATGGATGGAATATATGATGTATTTATTTTAAGTGTTTGTTCCATAACACAAGTAAGAATGGTGAACTTGTCTTAGCATCTATTTTTAGTAGGACTGGTATTGAGTATTACAAATAATCAGATTATAAAAAAAGTCTCAATACAAATTCTTTGCTTCGATGATTGTAGTGCGCCATTGTTACCATGGAAACGCAAACCCGAGCGGTCCACCCACATTTACGACTGAAAACATTCGTGTAATACAAACGTATTTATGAGCAGCGTGTGAATAAAAAAAGTTTAAGGAAGTTAAGCCTGTATACACTGATAACACAACACTAGTGATGATGAAGCTGGGATAGTTAAACTAGGAGTCTTTTTACACACGGCAAAGAGCAAAGAGGCGGAGCTATTAACGAGACGTGAGCTCTGTTGAGAAAAAGAAAATCATAAACAGCAGTGATATTCCTGAGATCAACATTAATGCCTTTCCTGGGGAAAAAACTAGAGGGGGGGGGGGGGTCATTCACAAAGCATCTGATCAACAAACTCTTGATATGAAGAAAAGCAAACTTTGTAGCAACTCCATCGACCGTCGTTTGTTTCACGCAATGAAAAATCTGCAGTAGGTTTCCAGAAGTAAGGCTACATTAAAAAAATGCAGAGGAACTGTTAACGTAGTCTGATTCCAGAATAGTTCAATTATATATCTTGCTGAAGACTAAGGGCTTCCATGTTTTACATGTTCGCTTCCATGTTTTTACATGGAAGCGAACAGGAGAGAGTATAAAGGGGGGGCATGGTGTGTACTAAACCACGTTTATTTCAAGATTTTTATAACATTTATTCACAAGTGAATACATATAAAATAGTGTCTCAATGAATTGCAGTAATATTTAAAAACGGTGGATCATCGTTAATATCATTAATGTCTGCACCATCACCATCATCTTATTTTCAGCAACACAAAAACTTTGCATCAACACACTGGTCAAACTTCAGAATGCTGATATACTCGCTTCTCTTCATTACAGCCACCACATTCTCCTTTAAAGGCTTGCAGACACAAACTTACTCATTAACTTGCAGACTTAAACACGCAGAAACATGTACAAAAACTCATAAAGCATTCCAAGAAGACAGACTAAAGATATAGTTTTTTAAAATCCTTAGTTTTATGCCTCTTATTTGAGTATTTAAATATTTTTGCATTTAAGAAAATGTATTATTTGAAAAACAAAAACAAATCCTTTGTATTTAGGAGTCATATTAAATTTTGTTTTTGTTTTTTTTGACAAATGAAGCAGATGCCAGATGAAACAAAAATCAAACAAACTGGAAACCAATTAGATTTTTTTCTCTTATTTATTTTTCACTTTTGAATATATCTCGATAATAAGACAAAGGTATTTCTAATCAGTTACTCGATGGAATAATTGATAGATGACTCGATTACTAAAATAATCGATAGCTGCAGCTGTACTTCTTAGTATGGTTATGTTGTGCACTAGCTTAGAGAGCTTATTTACTTGCTGGTGAACCGGAGTGGATAATGATTTGCGGGGGGAACTGACACCGTCTCACCACCTACCCAGAATCCCGATGGGCTTAAAGGGGAGGAATGAATGAGTGGTTTCTATGGCAACAGCAGCTTTACAACTTCTATGTGTGGGAGAGGGAGGAAACGTGAAGGAGGCCTGAACAGGGGCTGTTGTGTAACAAACAGTTATGTCTGTCCCTGAGATCAGTTATTAGCGCCTTGTGCTTTTGCGATAAATGCAATAAATTGTGTGGTATTTGGTACTGACATACAGATATTTTAGAGAATTATGAGTGGGAATTCAGCTATAACTGTTTGCCAAATACTAATTAAAATTTGGCTGCTGATAGTGTGTCTGTTCCCGTACATCAGTCACTTTGGTTGGCAACCAGAAAAGTTTTTCAAGTACTATGTGGTTTCTAAAAACATTAGAGATGTTAATTAAGTGCACTTACACATATTATTTTCCTGTTCTTCTAATCTGAAAAGTGAACGTCAAGAGTGAAATAGACTTGTGTTTAACAAAGCAAAAAAAACAAACAAACCCCAAAACATCTTAATATCCTGCCTTAATTCAAGCATTTGTAAGTGGCCGTGCCTCGCAATCATTCCAGTGATGGAGCACAGTGTTGGCAAATCCACATCTCAGCTATTCAAGTGCATGTAACCTGTCACACACTGTGAACAGCTGAAGAGGACCCTCATTTATTCTAGCTCATTATTAATTGGGCATTGAAATTACCAGCCACTACCACACATAAATTTCCTCCAGCACCCCTGAAGGGGTGAAATTAAATCTTGAGGCTGTAGAGAACCCACAGCAACAGTAAAGGACAGCATCAAATGTACAACCAGACAGATAGCACAAGAGGGAGAAAAACTGATTATTTCTACAGCCATTGGTTGTAAATTAATATTGATGATTTGGTTTCAAGTTGCAGAGCACTTGTGAGTCAGAGTCTGTCTCCTCCTGTAGTCTCTGCCAGACGTGACCTGTTTTTTCTTTTTTGTTTTGTTTTTTGTTTTCGGTGTCAAATTTCTGAATGGCCCCCTGGTCCACTGGGGTTTATCTGGCAAACATGAATGGCCTTGTTCTGTTGGCAGGCTCCACAGAAAGCAAGCCCAGAAGACCCATACGCTTATTAGGTTTTCTAAAGCCTCTGGAGGAAGATGGGTCTCTGAGTGCATACAGACCATGTATGTGATCTTGCAAAATAATGGAAGTATAATAAAACAACCAGTGTGATGGGGTTTTTTTAAAATTTTTTTTTAAAAGTCAACTAAAAAGGGTAATGTAAGATTTTTATTGATTGGTTGATACACAGGGTGATTGACGTCAATGAATAACTGTTTTCAGTGTCAGTGTCCTATTTTATTTTCTGTTCTGTACTATTGCATTGGCAGTTTTTACATTTGAACAGCAGTGCCAATACAGCCCTCTTCAAAAATTGCATACTTAACATTGCTGGCTTCTTCAGTCTGTTAAAGTGTTGGCATTTAGACACCGGTCACTTTATGTTAATGTTTATCACATAATCTTCATGAAGACTGATTAACTCGCTCTCTCTGTTACAATCTGTGGGCATATTCAAAAGCCACACTGAGATAGTGAGATGACAATGTCAAAAGCATGAGAGAGTGTCTTAAGTCAGTAAGCCATGGTCTTGTACATGTCTGTCAGTTAATGTGCCTTCATGCTGTTGAAGCTTTTGCCGTGTTAAAAGTAAAGCACAATTGTTACTCGTGACTTTTATAGGAAAGTGAGCAGGAAGCTCATTCAGATAAAAGTGACAAATTGTTCAGAAGATGTCAGACTAATAAGAGAGGAGCACATGTTTGAAAGGGAATTATGTGTCTTCTTTCCAGATCGACATCGAAGTGAATGGAGAGCCTGTAGACCTGCATATGAAGCTTGGTGACAATGGAGAGGCCTTTTTTGTGCAGGAAGCTGAGCAACAGAATGTAAGCCATAAGCATAATTAAAATAAATAAATAAAGTAACAAAACTGCTAAAGGCTAATGACACAAAGTTTCATTGAGACATTTTTCCAGATATATAATTTGTTCATTCTCCTTTTTGTGCAGTCTTGTTTTGAGTTTTAATGTAGCAAAGTCATGAAATATTTCATGTTGGAAAAAAAGCAATGAAACTTCAGACATGTTTTCAAAACATCTTTCACTTTGCTTTCGTTGACCCAACACAACAACAGTCTTGCCTTTGCTTAACAGCATTCTTGAAGTAGAAATGTAGGGCAGTGTTTGTAGGAAGAAGTGATTACTCCACCATATTGCATAGTTAACCTTTGCTCAGGCTGCTATTGTGACATCTCAGCAGTGACTTCTACCTTATTCTGCAGGACCTTAGTCAATATTGTGTTTCAAACTACGATTATCCTTGTTTAAACATATCTTAATCCTCATGTCCTGCTTTCCTATTTCAGCAGATTGTTCCTGCCCATTTGGCCACCTCCCCAATCCCCACCGAGAGTCACCTGTTCTGGATCTCAGAGGTGGAGCACAGGGCACCAAAAGATCTGGAAGATGACCCTGCCGACCCAGAGGACCCTCCTGAACCTCCTGCTCCAAGCACTGTGGCCACAAAAAAGAAGAAAAGACGGAGAAAGAAGCACAAAGGAGACCCCCGTAGAGAGGAACTGACCCCACCGTCAGTCACTACTGGTAATGCTGTTGCTGCTAATGCACCCGCTGCTACCACTGCTGCTATGTCTAGTACTGGGCAAAATGAGGAGATCTTTGAAATGGATCTCAGCTCTGACGAGGAAACTACAGTTCATGTATCAAGGTATGTTTATTCAACGCTTCTAGCCAGATTTGTGTGAAGAGATCAGTTAATTATTATGCTTCTTCTGCACTCTGAATTTAGATCACCTTCAGTGACTACAGTGCGTGACATTGACCCTAAATTACCCGCAGCCAGACACAGCCTTGATGGTTATCCAATGTCTGATGGGGACTGGCCAGCTGGTGATGGGTATGTGCTGACATGAACCGAAAGTTGTTAGCAAAGATAGCACAGACGTGTAAGTAGCACCTGTTTTACTAATACTTGGCATTTCTTTTTACACCCCTGCAGCCATAGCTTGTCTCAGGCCTTTACCCCAAAGAGTGACTCAGAACTGGTGATGAGGCCTTCAGAGAGTTTGCTCAGAGCTGAGTCTCACATGCAGTGGACATGGGGAGAATTTCCAGAAACCACAAGGGTAAGCACTTCTTCCCAGTGGAGTTCAAACCATTGCCAGTTGACTCATCATCACAATAACATTACGTCCAATTTTTTTAGGTCACCAAGAAGGAGAAATCAGAACCACTGAAAAAAGTGACCATCACCCCATCAGAGAGCACCCATTTCCGTGTCATCCTCAGCTCGGAGGCCATGGAGAATGAGACCGAGGTTGAAAAAGGCGATGCCACCTCCTCTTCAGTGTGTAACATTGTCAAGCCCGAGCCACGCACCCCCGTCACCACTGTAACACCTGTGATTCCAATATCGTCTGGTAGCACCATATCATCTGTTAGTCCGGAAGCCCCTACAGAACCCCTTGATATCCTGCAATCAAGCATAGCAACCTCCACCTCTTCCAGTAACCAGCAGACAGATTCACCATCAAAGAAGAAAGGTATGTTAGGTGGCTGCAGATTGGTGCTTTTTTTAAGGCTTGTCTTGGTTATGAGTTTGTAATTTGTAAATATATTGTATGTAGGTGTTCCGAAGAGGAGCCAGCATCAGGGTCCTGAGGATATCTACTTAGATGACTTGAATGTACTTGAACCTGATGTTGCTGCACGATATTTTCCTAAGAGGTATGATGGTTAAAGATCTGCCTAATTACTTAACCTTTGTAATTATAAAATAAAAGCCAAAGCGATTTCTCCTCTGAAGTATCACTGACAGCCTGAAAGACCAGTATCATGACATGTTGTAACCCTTTTCTTCTCCTTCTCTTTTCTCCAGTGAGACTGAGGCAGCTGCTAAGCACTGGATTGACTCTGAGATGCACTCTGGTTCACAGTCCCCACAGTCGGTGGGTAGTGCTGCAGCTGACAGCGGGACAGAGTGTCTCTCTGACTCAACTAGTGACCTCCCTGATGTTACTCTTTCTCTGTGTGGAGGCCTGACAGAAAATGCTGAAATATCCAAAGGTACACGAGCATGACACTCACAACAAAATGTATCATAAAGTGAACATTTTTGTCTTAAGCCAGTAAACATTCAGCTAACTTTGTTGCACCTTCTGGATTAGCCACATAAAGTGTCCAGCTACTGTTAGAGGAAGCTGTTCTCAGATACATATTTGTTCAGATGTGTAAATGTCGTACCCAGAAGTACTTTCCCTCTCATCAAATGAACATGTACTTTAACTCTTCAGGAAATGTGTCTTCATCTCTGAATATGATGTCATAACCTTGTTAAACAGCAGAAAAAACGTTGGTCATCCGAGTCAACATGCTTCTATCTTATGCTATTTTTATGCACGTTTTTTTTTTTTTTTTTTAAATATGAGAGTCCTGCCATTTCTCTCATTCATTTTAAAGATAACAACATAATTCTTTAAGGGGAAAAAAGAACAAAAAAGCAAGAACATGCTCATTTCCTCTGGACTAATATCATAACAGGATGTCCATATTTGGTTAAATCTTGTTGTTAATTTGCTCTGCATTTATTGCATTACAAACGATGATCACAGACTACCTCTGCAGTCATTACAAACTGTTAGAGGTCTCTAGGTTATATTAATCCTTTGGGATTTAGGCTTTAGAGGCTCTCTGGGGTTATCAGAAGAAAAAGTTTCCTGACCTTTATGTCTACTAAGATGTTATTTCTCACCACCACTGACCTTTTCATCAGCTGTCTTTAATTAGTCTTCTTCTCCCCTGTTCATTTCCAGAAAGGTTTATGGAGCATATCATTACCTATCATGAATTTGCTGAAAATCCAGCAATTATAGACAACCCCAACCTGGTAGTAAGGATAGGAAATAGGTATGTAACTGCTTTTACTTCACATTGGAAATGCACTAGAGAAACATTTCAAACGTATGGTCAGGATTACACATTGGTAATTGTCTTTGTCTTCAGATATTATAACTGGACCCTAGCTGCACCTTTGATTCTAAGCCTTCAAGCATTTCAGAAGAATTTACCAAAGGTAACGTGTGTTTAATTCTTTACTCTTTGTACTGTTCATTCACTCATTGTCAGCTGGCAGCTATCTCATCATTAAATGTATTTGTTTTCCTTTTTATGGCAGGCTACAGAGGAGGCCTGGGTGAAGGAGAAAATGCCAAAGAAGTCAGGCCGCTGGTGGTTCTGGCGTAAGAGGGCGGATAGCACAATCAAGCAGGTGTGCATGTTGTTAGTACAAGTGAACAAAACAAAATTTGAGGTGGTATCTGCAGTTAGTTTCTGTTCCCTCTTCATGGGCAGTGTCCTGTTTTCATATAGATATTTTTTAAACTTGGCTAATTGGGAATTTTATTTTTCTGCCTACTTTGTCCAGTCGGAGACTAAGCTCGAAACTAAGGAGGAACCACATTCGGGAGAGGAAGGACCCTCCACATCTCAGGAGAAGCTGGCCTTAACGTATGTGATACCAGAAAATCAAAAACTATATTATTATTATACATAGGGAGGAGCTTATATTTTGGTTTAATGAGGAAGAATATTAATAATGTAACTAAGATAACATTGAATTTATTTATACATCTCCGACAGTCTCGGTCGTTGTGTCCTTGGGCAAGACACTTCACCCGTTGCCTACTGGTGGTGGTCAGAGGGCCCGGTGGCGCCAGTGTCCGGCAGCCTCGCCTCTGTCAGTGTGCCCCAGGGCGACTGTGGCTACATGTAGGAATGTGTGTGTGAATGGGTGGATGATTGTGTATAGTGTAAAGCGCTTTGGGGTCCTTAGGACCAAGTAAAGCACTATACAAATACAGACCATTTACCATTTACCATCTAAGGATCTTCAGGTCGAATCTTTCATGTGTTTCACATGTTTTTCCACTTGTCTGTGATAATTGACTACCATATCTGTGGTTATTGTACTGTAGGCCTAAAGCAAGAGACTCATCCAGTGATGAAGAGTCCAAGGAGGTGAGCGCAGCATCCTGTCAAGAGAGACTGCAGCCAGTGGATGGTCAGCACCATCCCAGCCCACACACATACAGAAAGTCACTGCGGCTTTCCTCTGATCAGATTGTAAGTTCATTTTACACCTTTTCCTTTCTCACATTGACAAAGCTTTCTCTGGATTAGTTATAAATGTCATAAAATATTATTTAATTTGAAATATAAAAGTGTCTGATTGTCAGAAGATCAGCTTATTTTTTTGCTGAGTTCTTAATGAGATTTGTGTCTCAAGTGTTTTTATTTGGCTGTTTTGTGCTCCCTCTGCTGGCTAACTATGAACTGCAACTAGTGTTTGCTCCATTTGTAGTCTGTAGGGGGCTCTAAAGATCTGTAGATGGTCATTGTACTGTGGCAACAAAATGATGCCAGAGAGTAATGCGTGTGCTGTTGAGAAAAAAAAAAAAATATATATATATCTCATTTTTTTGTTTGTTTTTCCAGGCTAGTCTGAAACTCAAGCAGGGGCCAAATGATGTGACATTTAGCATCACCACTCAATACCAAGGCACATGCCGCTGTGAGGGTACAATCTACCTGTGGAACTGGGACGACAAAGTCATTATCTCTGACATTGATGGCACCATCACAAAGTATGGCCTTCCAGTCACTCAGAAAATCATATTACAGAACACAGTTGTAATAGCAAGCTAGCTGCTATGTTAATTATGGACAGTAATAGACAGGGCAGTAAATCAGTCAGTTATTGTAGCATCCAATTACATTTTCCTGTACATATATACAGTAATAAGAAAACATTATTAGAAGGAATTTCCCTTGGGTGCTCTACCTTAGTTGCATCCTTTAATGACAATTAAAAATAATGTGTACAAATATTGATTTTAACATATAGGTGGGAAGCAATCAGTGAAGCAACATTTAGATAGATCTTTTGTTGCATCCTGTTTCAGTTCTTGTAATAAAATGTGGATCTAATTTTATAGTTAAAACACTTAAAGCCATCTGTTGCAAACTTGCCATGGAAACATCCATTTTTGCACTAAAACTAATTATTATGCTACCAAGATGGAATCTATAGTGCAGTGTTCAAGTGTTTCTATAAACTGCCTGCATACTTTAAATACAGCTCCTTATTTATTATCCACCAAATAAGGTGGGGAGCAGGTAAATGAACACAAGATTAAATTGTTGCATAATATTGTTCGGTTAATTTAAAAAGGAACAAAAGCTTAAAATAAGATTCCAGCTCAGAGTAGCTTCACTACCATGGACACATTTAAGTCCTTCACAAATGGCATGTATGAAGCCTGTAATCCAGTTCTATTTGTTTCACGCTCTGTTAATTACTTTAAAGCTAGTCATATCTCTTCTGAAACAAAACTGATGCCTGCTGCCTTCCTGACGCCCACCCTGAAGTTCATTGGTGGTCGACATCAAACGGCTCCAAATTGACTGCAGCTTATTATCTCTGTGACCCTTTAGGCCAACCCCTGACATGCTGCTTTCTTTGGCTAACAGGGTAAAGAGCACAGGGACTATAATGAGGACATTTACATTTCAGTCTGTAAGGACACACAGCCAGCTGAGGGTGAGACTGTGTCTCCCCTATAGGCCAGTAATGCTCGTTAGTGGAGAACAGCCCATAATGTTCTATATTTATGATAAAACGGTGTTATCGTGCTTTATGTGACCTCTTTTGAACAGTCAGTACTCTGCTTTCTCTTTCTCTACTTGATGTGGCTGATTGATTTATTTCTATCTTATAGTCAGTGATATTGATATTTTTGTATGTGTTTAAATGTTTTAGGTCAGATGTATTTGGACAGATACTTCCACAGTTGGGGAAGGACTGGACCCACCAGGGGATTGCCAAGCTCTACCACTCTGTAGCTGAGTAAGTGCACAGCAACACTGATTAATTATGGAAGACGCATGAATGGTTGGTCAGTGGTTAGGACTGTCTGGGGTTGATTCCCAATCGGCTCTTTGTGGAGTTGATATTTCCTCCCAGTGTTTGCGTGGGGAGCTCTGAGGTGGATGACTCAGTAAGTTTAACTGTAGTTTAGGCAGAATTATTGCAGAAAGTAAAAACACCATTAAACCAGCCCTTTCCTTTTCTGGTTTTATTTTTATACTTAAATCTGAAAAAATAGAAAATGTATTGCATGAATGAAGTCAGCTGTAGTGAGTCTGGGTATTGGTTTTGGTAGTAAATAAAAAGTTTCCTCTGCAAGATTTTCTTTTTTTTTAATTGAATTGTTGTGACTTCTCCACATTATGAGCGCAATCAATATAACTCATCCAATTTAAGTGCTAATCTTAGTAGTTGCCATTAAGGTCATGATAATGAACAATTATTAATGAGCACTGCTCTTCCCATTCGCAGAAATGGCTACAAGTTCTTGTACTGCTCAGCCCGGGCAATCGGCATGGCGGACATGACAAGAGGTTACTTACAGTGGGTCAATGATGGAGGCACCATCCTACCCCGAGGACCTCTCATGCTCTCTCCCAGCAGCCTCTTCTCTGCTTTCCACAGGTAATATAAGCTCTAAATGGTTACCAGTCTCGGTATCATGAAGCTCATTATATACATTAAATGATTTAATTTAAATCCTCCTTATCCCCAGATATTAATGTTGTTTTCAAACCACCCTATATTTTTCACCCTTAAATCTTTTTTTTCTCTACAAAGTTAGTTTCACTTTAAAAACCCTATTCTCAGTCTCAAAATCCTCCCCACTCTCCCGAGCCTCGTTCTTTATAAAAAGTCTTTCATATGCCATGGTTATTAAGTCTACAGCAAACTCAAGTTCACGAATTCCTATCTAAAAGGCATTAACTGTGTTGGTATTAGTGCCGTCACTTCTCTAAAGTACGCTCATGGCCAGCATTTTCTCTGTTTTGGATTATTCTATTCTCTTTATTTCCCCGTTGCTGTCACAGTCTCATTTGCATTTTTAGAGACATGATTTGTGTGAATGATTCTTTTGTTGAAGTGGTGAGGAGATCCAGAAGGAGGCTGCTAGCTTTCTATATTTTTTTGATAATGTAGGATCATTTGAGACATTTTGCAGCAGAACGTCTATTTTTGACTCATTTTTCTAAATTTAAATATATTTGACAAAATAAATATTTAAGGTTCAGTTTTAGAGGAGTTTCACAAATTATTGAAATTATTTCCTTCCTGGTTGTAAAGGTAAAATATATTTCAGAGTCTACTAATAAGCAAGACTACAACAAAAATACAATTACTAACACATCTTAATATTTTAATTATTGTAGAAGAACATCATCAGAATGACCTATTAGATCCACCTACTGTCTCCCACACATGTTCATCTGTCAGCCTCCTCTAGCTAACTCATGATACAGTAGCCTTCATGTTAAAGTTTGAGTATGTAAGATGTGCTGCTAAGCAACCAGGCATGCTGCAATTGTTGTTTTACATTGGGGGGGGGGGGAAATCAATCAATAATTTAATCCCACACACCCCAAAATTCACTGTATGATGAATAAAAGGACTTTAGAAAAAGTTCCAAACTAACTGATGTGATTTTATTTTAACAGTTACATGATTTTAAAATGACCCCTTTCGGTATTTCTCCCATCAAACATGTTTCCCAGCAACACTGGTTTCAGTGAATTATGACTGTGTTAATATAATGTTAATTAAACAATTAAATACTCTTGTGATACTTGCTTGTTATGCCTCGTAGGTCGGATATTATCCAAATGTTAATACAGCTAAAGCAAGTATCCTTTTCTCACTTTCACAGAACAAGTAAAACTTTCCTGTGTTGTTAATGGTTCCCTTGAAAATGTTGATTTCTTTTATTCAGTGTGTTAATCACATAGCAGGGTTTTTGTGTGACCTTGAAACCTGTTCAGAATGGCTAGTGTCTCAGCATAGCAACCTGCAGCATTGCTGATAGTTGTGGTGCAAACACTTGTAGATATTTGCATTATTTATGTGTCCCTCTTGTTTTAATTTGCTTAAATTAGAAACACCCCTACCATCTGTGTATTTGTTTTGAGTCATAATTTTAAACAGAAATTGCTGAAATGCATTTGGATTTAGGCCGTGCTATTACACGATTTGTAAAGAGGACAAAAGTCATTTATAAACAAATTCTTATCTAAAAACAGTCGGAGAAAGGGGTTTGAGATAAACGAAATATGTTTGATCAAATTACCTCTAACTCAAACTGGACACACGGGAAGGATGTGTATGCCCTCTAATAAAACTGTCTGTTTGCTTCAGAGAGGTCATCGAGAAGAAACCAGAGATCTTCAAGATTGAATGCCTTACAGACATCAAGAACCTGTTCCAGCATAACAAGCAGCCATTTTATGCCGCCTTTGGGAATAGAGCTAATGTGAGTTAATGCATGTTTGAAGATGTCAGACTTCCAGACATTAGAGTGCTTGTTTTTTTTGGGTTTTTTTGGTTTGTTTTGTTTTTTTAAAAGTGCGCTTTTCAGAGGTTGATGCAGTTGTAATTCATTGCAAGAGCAACATGACACTTTGGCAGACACTTTGAGTTAGCAGACATGAACGTGTGAAATAAGTACTGGGCTGAACCTGAGCTGAGGTCATTGTCAGAGTGTGATCGCGAGTGACTTCATCTGTGGACGAGAGCTCAAGTCGGGCACAGCATCCCGTCTTCAGCTGCATAAACACTAACAGTCACATGAAGGGTCAGCTATCAAAGCCCAGTCTGCCTCGGTCTCTTCCCTAAACAATAAAATAAGACACAGACACACACTCACTCTTCCTCTGGCCAACCAAAAACATTTACTCCAGAAATTTACTGCCATTACACGCATTAGGTGGAACACAAACAGGAAATCTGTGGTTAATGTTATTAACGTGGTCATTTCAGTTTATTATGTATTATGTATGAGAGGCTACTTTCCGAACATTACATAATCAAGAGTGTTCTCAGATGGCTGTTAACAGCCCTGTCAGTAATTTTTCAGCCCGTAAATGACAGGTTCATTCGCATGCTTTGTCTTAGAGGAAGCAAAATGGGGTTTATGTGTTTGTAATTAATCCCAACTCAAAATAAAAGCTTGTGCTATGCTTATAAACGGAAACATTTAAAAAACGTAACTTAAACTTTGAAGCAGTCGTATTTTAGAGGAAAGATTGAGCCTTTAATCTTTATGTCTTCATACAGGATGTGTTTGCCTATAAGGAAGTTGGCGTTCCAGTGTGCAGAATTTTCACAGTTAACCCAAAGGGAGAGCTGATCCAGGAGCAGACCAAGGGCAACAAGTCCTCGTAAGTACATTAATGGTCTGTGTTTGTCTTTCGCAGCAAAAATCCCCAGCAGGAAGTATAGGACGTTGCTATCATTGAACGTTTTTCTGTTTTCTTTATTTTCTTGTTTTGCTTTTCCAGCCATTACTGTTTCCTTCACTCTCACATTACTGTAAAAAGAATAAAAGCCTACAGTCACAGAGAGTCTTTTGTACCCTGCAGCAAGCAAAACAGACAAAATTAGAGAAAAACTAGGGAACACAGTGGTGCTTTTAGCAGCTCAAGCGACAGATATTTCCCACAGGATCTGATGGAGAACAAAACAGAAATAAAAAGAGAGCTGGCCAGAAACACACCTTAAAATTGATTCTAGTCTGCAATGTTTTCCTCAGGTGGCCTGTGTTTTTTGTTCTTTCTGTATTTAGATTGATTAATACATTTCAACGTATTTCAAATCTAAAATCCATTTTTTAAATATTTGTTTTTCTTTATTTTTTGTTTATCACTAAATACCTAGAGTGTATATATTTTTTAAGATTTATATATTGTATCTGTTCTCTTGCTCACTCTGTTTCTCTGGTTTCGTTTTTTCCCCCTTCGCAGCTATGGCAGACTGAGTGAGCTGGTGGAGCACGTGTTCCCTTTGCTAAGCAAAGAGCAGAACGAGGCCTTTCTAATGCCAGAGTACAGCTCTTTCTGTTACTGGAGACAGCCAATACCAGAAATCAATCCAGATGAACTGCTCTGAGTCGGTGTGTATTGATACCCAGCTATACAGTAACATTCAAATGAACTGTGCACCTGAATGCACCTCCTAAATACATGTGAAGTGGAACCAGAACTGTTCCTGCTAATTAGACTTACACAACACACAGACACAGTAACCATGAACTCAGAAAAGTTGGTAAACTGTATTTACTTGAGAGATGAGTGGAGATTATCAGAACAGTAAATCCTGATGAGTGATAACTTAGCGTTTATTCCACGGAGACACTCCACGTATGCCTCTGTGTGAAGGCATCCTGCCCAGTGATAACTTTCTAGTCCATGTTCTTGTACAGACTTGGCAGTTGAAGATCCAGCTAGTATCTCGGTAAACTTGTAGAAAGCCATAAACGACGCAGGCAGAAGTCCCTCACGAGGAGCTAGATTCCGAGCTGAGCAGAAGTAATTTAAGAAACGCCCCGAAGAAGTGAAACGTAATGTTTTAAATGGAAAAGGCACACATTTAATTAAAACAGGACAGGCAATTAACACTGGGCAGTTGTTATGCGGCAGTCATATTTTACTGTAGGTGCTGTGTTTGCCCAGAAGCAAGTAACCAGCCTTTAATTGGAGGCTTTATTCTGTTCTAAAAATACAGTCGTGATAGAGGTTGGCAAATAACAGAATAACACAAACACAGAACCGTCCACAGCCGTTAGATTTCAGGAACTCGCCACAGTAAGTGTTCAGTTGTCCTCTCGTTCCTGACTCTTGCCTGACTGTGCAACAGATTTCACACGGCCGCTACACAGCGAGCCGTGTTTGGTACTGTTAATATCCAAGGTCGTACCTCGGATATGCTTTCACCAAGTATGTGAGGATGCACAGTTTGCTGTGACTTAAAAAAAATGAAGCAGCTTCATGGTGTATTGTCTTGCTGTTGTTTTAATGTTTGTTCTGTTATGCAAGCTCTGGCAAATCACATGTGTTTAGTTAACAATGGAGTCATTATTTATGATGATCAATGTATTTAAGTTATTGATTTCTATTGTGAGGCCTTTGCTTGTCTGAAAAAATAATTGATCACCAATGCAATATTTCAGATTAGTATTTTTGTGAGGCTGATCACAGACTAACATGCACTTAACAGTAACTGCTAGGCCTTGTACAAGCTTTCTTTGGTCACGTCTCCAGCAACAAGCCTGTATTTCTTTTATTAACAGTGAATTTTTCAACATGTAAGGCACGTAGACATTCCTGAGCAAAACCTCAGAGTCTGTAGTATTACCAGATGTGTGTAAATGTGAGAGAGGATGCTTGAGATGGAACAGTGGATATAAGCAGATTTGAGAAGAGCTTAAAATGAAGGATATTGCTTTGTGAGGTCCTCCGTAGGATGGACTGCAGGATGATGGTAGTGTGTGTGTACCTAATCACAGAGTGCTGCTGCTGTTGGGGTGGCAGCATCCTGCACCCTTTGCTTAGGTTCCCTCGGTGGCTTTATCCAGCGCACTTTGTCAAAGTTGCACCCAGAAACTCAAGACTTACAACTCAGCACATCTCCCACCCACATGCACTTCACCGACAGTCTAAGTAGACAGTAGACCAGAGTATGCAATTACTGCAGCGTTTGAGCATAAAGAGTTTGAGTTTTACCTTCTTGACTATTCAGTTAATCTGAAATTTGTCTATTAGTGAGTTTTGAGAAGCTTAGCTCGTTTCAAGTAGCTTTTTTGTGTATGTTTTTTAAGGCAGAGGAAAATGATGATAATTTGGGGTAACAGGCAGCAAGGTAATATCAGAGCTACCCCTTAATGTGTGTGCTTGAGAGCGTGAGAGACAGAAAAGCCTGATTCCCGTGCCTCTGGTGACCAGAGGAGGATAAACTGTTTTTTGGAGATAAACAGGAAATACTTGACTGTACAGGAAGTGTTTAAGGCACTTCCCCGGCATTATCTATGTATGATTTAGGAAAGGAGTTTTGGTCAGATGGATCATATCTCCAATGCAAGTGTAACTGACTGTGTATGCCAGTGTGGACTAAAAAAAGCAGGAGCAGCCAAGATCATTTCATAAAAATAAGCACAATTTATGGTGACAGCTACATGCACTGCTGATTTCTTTTCTTTTTTTTTTCTTTTTTTTTTTTGTTTTGATGAATACAGTGTGCCCCACTTTGATTTGTTTGCTTGTTCTCTGCAAAGTGGTGAAGTCAAATAGATCTATCTTAAAATCAACAAGAAATTCCATTCTTTCTATGAAAGTAAAGCATCTTGTGTGAAAGAATCACACTTCATCTTCTCTGATCCTGGGATATGTGGTAAATAAACGTTTGAATGAGTATATATGCTGACCATCACATTCTTCTTTGATGCCTTTTTGTTTTTTTCTTATAACGTGTATGAGCTGTTGTGTGACTTAAGTTTTGTTCCGTTTTTGTTTGGATGTAATGCTTGGTATTTGTGTCCGACCAGCAGAAAATGCATTAAATGTATGCTGTGTTTCATTTGAATAGAAATGTGGTTTGAAGAACAAAATCAACTGTAAGAAGAAGTAAAAAAAAAAAAAAAAAATCAGGCCTAATGAAGCTAACATGTGGCTTATGGTCTTGTTTGTATGAAATAAAATTTCTAAATGAATGCAGTTATGTGCGTGCTGTGATTTTTCTTTTCTGCAGTCTGAGTCCAAAAGTTCAACAGTAACCAGAGGCAAGTGGAGTAACTCCTGCCCTATTGCGTACTTTGAAGTAACAGTACGCTAATGAGGGTACTGCAGGTTAAGTCCCTCATGTCATTTTAGAGGTTTTGCTTGGTTTTATTAAATAATATAAAGATAAGAAGAATCATACAAAATGGTAATCCAGAGTGTTTATTTATTCAGCTTTTAATTAAAATATCAGTTTTTCCTTTTTAAGGGTTAACAAAGGCTGAACTGAAAGCTAAATACTTCTTACAGTTTGATGCTGGAAAATTTTAGTCAGTCTCAGGAGTGAGAAAGGGGGAATTTATTTATCATCCCCACCCACTTTACATAATCACCAAAAAAAAAAAAAAAAAGGAGGGGGCTCACTAACCATGTATTTTTCAGTAGAAGCCAGCCAAGTTTGTACTATTAATAAAATCTTGTGTTGCTAAGTCTTTCCTTTCCTCATTAATCTCTCTGTGCAGATTTCCTAATCACCCAGAGCACTTTTAAGATGACGTTAGTTCATATTTACAGCTAACCTACAAATATGCTCCAATGATTGTTGACCATGCTGTACGCCAAGTCTCTGAATGCTGCTGCTAAAACAAAATTTACAAAAGTGTTAATTTATACTTTTACACAAGACATTTACAATAGGTGGTACAAACATTCATCTTGATAAATATATTAGATACAAATCCTGCTTCTTGTTATCCGGTGTCTTTGGAAAATTCCATATAACAGCTTTTTTAACTGAATTTATAACTAAAGATCTTCACACAGGTAAAACAGCTGCATCACAGCAAATAATTTTTTT
The DNA here is from genome assembly GCF_018398535.1 of Haplochromis burtoni. Classification (NCBI taxonomy): domain Eukaryota; kingdom Metazoa; phylum Chordata; class Actinopteri; order Cichliformes; family Cichlidae; genus Haplochromis; species Haplochromis burtoni. The sequence goes on from NW_024582364.1 coordinate 6,595,430, forward strand.
GTTTTAAAAATGTGGTTTCAACACTTCAACATTTCCTCCAGTCCACATGTCTGGGAACAAAGTAGTCCTCGTCGTTACTTTCCACCTGAGCTCCAGCTATCTTTTGGCTTGTGGCTGGTACAGAAAGGTGCCGCTGTAGGTGGACAGGATCTCCCTGGCTTCGGTTGTGGCCAGCTGACCTTCGGTTCTTACCATAGCCACTTGGTCTCCTTTCCTCAGCGGTAGGATTACATTAAAGGATGCTGTACCCCCGCAGCCACAATTACCACCAGTCAGGCCTGAGCTCTGTAGCCTCTGTACGCTGCGGTTAGACACAGACAGCACGGCCTCTACACGATCGCCCTGCTTTGCGGTCAGCACACCTGAAATCAGGTATCGGCCATCCAGCGGTACAGTAAAGATCCCTGAGGGTGAGGACAGGAATGATTCAGCCTGGGTTCAGTCAATAATGTTACTGATTAGTACTCTCTTGGTTTCTAAGTCTCTTCCCTATTCATGGACCTGCAATGAATTGATCCTAATGAGTTTTGGCTCTGTAGCCAAAGCCTGAATTATCCAATTCCTCTGTGTCACAGGACTTCATTGTTACCCAATTAAGAATTAAAAACACATCAATTAGCCACTCTGCTGTGCTGGGTGAGTCATTCCTCAGTTATAACAAACACGGGTCCTGCAGTTTATTTTGAATCATCTTTATATTCACAGTCCTGCTTCAAATACTCATGAGAGAACACATTTCGTATTAATCCACAACTGAAAATAATCCCTAACTAATGTTTTATTTATTTGTTTGTTTGTACAAAGCACAACTAAGTGCCCAGGCTCATAATAACAGCACATTTTTATGCAAAAAGACGACATATCTGCGTATTATCAACGTATCACAATGATACCAGCAAATGTTACAATCCTTTTAATACTGAATCTGTTTTTTTATGTGTGGATCTACCTGTGGTGGGATTGTAATGTCCTCCGTCATTTACTAGGACTCTGTTAAAGCGAATGATTCCAAAATCTCCAGAGAAACGTTGCTGAGTGAGGCCGGCAGAGAAGGAGAAGGTGTCTGCCAAAGCGCTATTGTCGACTGAAACTGGATGCAAACAGACAGGAATGTCGTCAATCAGTGTTTCAACTGATGGATAAATGAATACATGATTGCTGCATTTAAATTGATCAGAATCAATATGTATGTAATATGTATCTATCATAAATTCAATTCTTTTTGTAATGCCTTTAATCCTTGCTGAAACATGGACAGGTTTACCTGGTGAATCAGCTGGAGCTCGATAAACCGGGTTCCAGGGCACCTTTACTGCTGTAAGAGCTACAAGGCACACACAGTACATGTTAACTCATTATGTATTATTACATAATATGTAATACATCATGTATTATTATTATTATATCTTTATACTTATAAATCTGTCATTGGTGTGCGTGTACATATATATAAAGAAAATACAAAACTTTCTGGTGAATGCTTGCAGACGCACTAAAATCCTTGCACAATCTGCCCACACACCCTTAAAGAAACACATCCAGTTCCCACTCCCTCGCACTCCCCGACTAGAAATTATTCACAGTTTTTCCAATGCTTCTTCTTTTACATTGATACAGTAGAAGAAGCCTGCAGATGCATGTGATGTAACTTGATAATGAACTGGTAAAATACCTTGGCGTCTGGCTGATTGAGGCATGAAAGAAACAGGCTTCAGAGGAGGATAGCCTGCAAGAGAAACAGATGACAAAAATATTATGTTTTATTGTCATCTGAAGAGACGGGGTCAATCTGTAGTATTGCCAAATACAGTTCTTTGGTTTTCCATCTGGATCTTATGGCACACTGTGTGAGAGATTCCAAGAGAAGGTATAAATCAAAACAAAACTTCAAGAATTCTAGACTTCGTAATTGTGGATTTTTGGAAGCAGATTGTTTTTCCCAGCTGTTTCAAGATAATGCCATCTAAAATCAGATTTAAGCATCCGTAGTTTCCACAAAGACTGACATTTAAATGTATTTATTATTAACCAAAAACAGATTGAATTAAAAACCAACCTATGACAAGCATTCAGATGGCAGTAAAGAAAAAATATGCAACAATAAAGAACTGAAAAGCTGAAACAAATCTCACATCCCATCCAAAAGCCCAAAGATGTGGGTGAATTTTAAGTTTTTTTGTTTTACAAGTAAGGGGGGTAAGACTAATTGGCATTTCCCTGGCTAATTCTCCCACACTACCAGTAAACAGTAACAATATGACTAACGTAGGCTGTTCTCTATTCCTTTACTGCCAAAAAGCATTGAGGCTAGAACAAAGCCTTTGTTTTGTTTGATATTTTATTTAATCTTTCTACATACAGCTTAAATAATTAAACCCCAAACTGCCTAAATCTATGTTCGGCGTCCTCTTCCTTCTGATTTGGTTTGGCACCCAATGAAAACCTTCACATAGATGACAAACAACTGTCCACGCATTATTAATTCTTCATGGCACAGATTCAGCAAGGTGCTGGAAACATTCCTGAGAGATTTTGATTCATATATACATGACAGCATCACACAGTTGCTGCAGATATGCTGGCTACCATTCCACTACATCCCAAAGGTGGTTTATTGGATTGAGATCTGAGTACAGTGACGTCACTGTCAGGTTCAGAAAACCCGTTTGAGATGATTCGAGCCAACAATATTCAGATAGGTTGTGGTGTTTAAATAATATTCATTAAGTCGTAAGGGGTCCAAAGTGTGTCAATACACCATCACCAGCCTCAACTATTGATACAAAGCAGGACAGATCCATCTAAGTTTCCAACTTAGACTTGAGTTTACTTTGTGTTTTTCACTTGGCTTTGCTTTTTTCTACTTGCTGTTGCTGCATTTTTTTGACTTCCTAACCCTGGCCCAGCATTTCAACACACTTGGCCAGGGTTAGGAAAATATTGTGCTTTTGATTAAAAAAGGTCCCTTGACTGCAGCAATCCTTCATGTTTCAAATAGTGATGTGGGAGTGATGCACCTTTGTTGGGTCTGTTACCTTGCATGTAGCAGAAGCAACAAAAACAGCATGATTTTTTGCCCTTAGAATTTTAGAGTTGGATTTGTATTTCAGATACAACTGAATTAGTTTTGTGCCGTAAATTCGAGAGGCCTTGAGTTAGACTTAATTAGATTGCAGATTTTCATACACATCATAAAATAAGGCCTGCACCTTCATAGTGGATTTTCAGCTGTATGCTTAAGACGATACCAGAGGTCATCATGGACCTTAAGACTACTCGCCTGGTGCTCCTGCAAACCCTTTAACACGGTCTCTGGAAGAGTCCTCAGACCCTCTTCGCACAGTCACCCTGCGGCTGTATCCTGGAGGTCCTGCCTCTCCCATCTCCACCACAGAAATCTCGGGCACAGTCGGCACACCTGGTTGCCGAGGACTGAAAGGCTGTCTTGGCGGGCTGATGTTTTTTCTGTGTGTGTTTGGCTGCACTGGTTGGCCTGGGCTGTATGGTGTTCTGGGGTTGGTCTGCACAGGGTCGATGATGATAGGAATGTGGATTTGTTGGATTCTGTTTCTGTCTGGCAAAGACGCAGGCATCTCTGGTCCTGGTCTTACGGTCATTCCTTGGAAAATGAAACAAAAAAGAGACAGAGATCATGATTAATGGTCAGATCAGCTGTCGTGCTCCTCCTGGCATTGTCAGCCATGCTGGCAGCTTCATGGGTGAATTTATCCACTGTAAGGATTTGAGCTAAATACCAATTTAGCAACATGCCCCCATGTTGACCATCACAGTATAAAACATTTCAGACATATAGACATATAAATCTCCTTTTCGCACTCATTAACAGTCCAGTCCTGGTACCTGACATTTTCCGAGGAACTTTTGTTTGTTTTTGTTTGCTGAACCATTTAATACTGACCTATGAATCATACAAGGATGAAAAATGAATCTAATTCAAGGGAAGAACCAGTGTTTATAACCAGCAAATAACTGATATTCAGTTTATCTTTAGGCACCTTGTTACTGCAGTCGGCTGCATTTCTTTAGTGGAAGCTATGAAAAATTGAAACAGGAAAATAAATAGAGCAAATACCTGACCAAGAATCTCAGAGATGACACTTCAGTTGATCCATCCATCTTAAGCAAGGGGCTGAGGTTTGTCAAACTACACAAGAACTGGACTGAAAATCAGTAGTGACATTTGGAGTGATGAATCCAAATTTCAAATTTGGATTCTAAGTTTGAGAGCCATCAGTAAAACATGATGGAGACGCTGTCATGATTTGGAGCTGAATTTTAGCCAGTGGTGTTGTGGATCCTGTCAAATTGTTCAAATTATGAATGCAGAAAAAATACCAACACATTTCAACATTCAATGCCTCCTTCAGAACATCTGATTTTCATATTTTAAAATTTGGATGTCCTTCAAGAAGCCTGGAGAAGTATTCCTGAAGATACTTAAAGAAATTACCAGAAGGTTTGCCTAAGAAAGTTCCTGCTCTGCTGACTTTCAGGCTTATTAGAAATGTACAGACTGTCTTTTTGCCTTATGTACTATATCTCCATGTTTGCACCTATTTCAATAAATCTCTGCAGCTATCTTTTCCTAGCAATGTGTAAAGATAATACTTTTGTACAGTACTGTACCATAGCTTTAAAAAAATCATTTATAACAGTTGTAAGTTCTCTTGCAGCCAAATATAATAAATCAAAAGTCAACTGTTAATTCAACTGCACATTCAGCCAGTGATCAATCCTACCTGAAAGCAACTATATTACATTAGAGCCTGTCTGTTACTCTGGATTATAAAAGTAATCAGGCATTCTGGTTTTATCAAATAAAACATCATCTACCCGTCAACAAAATTCGTCCTTCTTACTCCAAGCTACTCAGAAACCACATGTACTGTATAATCAAAAACAAATTAAACCCAGCAATCATGTTGTACTGAGATAATCAGAAATCTCTCATTCATTTCCTCCCCATGCCTTCTCCAGGGTGCCGGTTGCCTGAGTGCATATTTCCCATGAGCTCTCAGCCTGTGTCTCACTGAGGGGGAAACCGCGAATTCGAAAAGCACAGAGAAAAGCGCACACATTCATATGCATGCTGGTACAACCAAAGGCGTCACCAAAACCAGATGTTATTGCTTACAGGCAGACTGAGACACCAAAGGGCAATGCTTTAGTCACTTGCGCCTCTGCAGAACTGGGTGACATCTCGTGAGTGTTCACAAGTGACTGAAATCGTCATGGGATATTGCGGCAGACAGTCTGATCGTGCAATGGTGCGAAGGGTCACGATGCAGGGAGTGGCTGATACACACTTACAATAATGCATCACTCAGAGTCTAATCTTTCTTGCTATGCACATGGACACAATTTCATCCTCCACCCCATTTTCCTACTGTAATATTTATGATGGGAGGCTCAAATTGTGCGCTGCATGGCAGACCTCTGGGATTCCTCTTGTGTATGAGAGTCTCCTCTGAAGACTTCCAGATGGGCTCCTGGGTCAGAGTTGGAAACACCTCACCTCACATACTCAGATATCTCATCGGGGGAAATTGTGGCACCACCTCAAAATTCTGGTGATGACTAAATTTATACAGTGCGTATATGTGAGTGTGCGCCTTGGTGTCAATTACAATTTTCCATTCTTTCCCATCAGACAACCTGAGACTTCAAAAGGCCTTTTATGTCTTTTTTGTGTGTGTGTATTTCCTCATCACAGCAGACAGTTAATCCTCCTGCCTGTCTCTTCAATATAAAGCCTAAATGATCAATTGCAAAGCATTGATCCATGAAATCAAAGCCCTTAATTTATCCCTGCTTTAAAACAACAGTGATTTTTTTTCCCTTTTTAATTTTCTGTTGCCTTTGTCCATTGCTAGACACTCACAGGACAGGGCGGAGAGAGAGGTGGAAAGTCCTCTGGCTTTCTTGGAAGGACAAATTGAAAGTAAAAGCTGGAAAGAAGCAGCGCGACAAGGGAGTAAAGTGAGCAACTCAGAGAAAACAGAGAGAAATAACAGGGATGTGATTTGAGCTGGGCTGGGATTATCTCCAAAAAAAGGAATAGGAAAAAAACATATTGCACATTAAATTGTAAAATTCAGCATGAAAATTCTGGCTAGTCACTAAATAAATTTGAAACAGAAGTATTTTTTTTCATATTTTAAAATTTCCTAATAACATATGCAGTCATGGTTTAAAAAAAAAAAGTACACTCATTCATTTCTAAGGTTTTCCATATTAGGACATCATTTCAATAACCCAGTCTTTTAAATGAGGTAAATAAAACCTCAGATGAAAGGATCATTATGAATGCGCAGAGAGCTATGTACACCCTTTCTGCTTCCATAGGAATTAAGAGGATAAGTAGCACAAAAGTGTTGGTAATCAAATGAACTTGATTAACTGATCATGTGTAAGCGCCTCTATAAAAGTAGAGGTTTTGGCAGTTTGTTGGTCTGGAGTATTCGTGGGTGTATTAACACAATGCCAAGAGGGGAAAGACATCAGCAGTGATCTCAGAAAAGTGACTGTTGCTACCCGATGATTTGGGAAGATCTATAAGGCTATTTCCAAATAATTTGAAGTCCATTATTCTTCAGTCTGAAGTGGAAAACATTCAAGACAGTTGCCAATCTTCCTAGGAGTGTATGTCCAGTAAATTTCCCCCAAGTCAGACCATGCAGTGACTGCAAAAAACCGTTACTTTCCTGTAGGAACGCTGCGTTACTGCGTTACTAAAACCGTGATTTTTTTGTGAGAATGTCTCATGACGATGGCGTAAGCGGGTGCGACGTTTGAGACAACAGCTGTGTGCAGATCAACAATGGATAATATATCAAGTACGGGAGACAGTATGAGCGTGCAGCGTTTAAAGCATGGAAGTACTGACCTTATTCTGAGTTTGATTCCATAAAAAGTGACAAAAACATTAGTGTTCGTTGTGCGTGGGAAGAAAACTTCTTTTTACAGCGAAACCACCCCCCTAAACAAGCACCAAGTGCGCAACGCAGTAATGGGAAATTCACAGAGAAACTCGCGGATTCTTCCACTGACCGCTGCGGCTCACCTGCACCAGGATAAACCTCCGCCTACCCTACTCCTGCTTTACAGGTGAAAATAGAGCAAAAGGACCGCTGAGTCTTTGACTTTATTTATTTTCTGCTGTGTTTTACTTGCATCTATTTGAAAGAGTGAGTGTAAACACAAAAAATATTTTATTTTATGTGCTGGGATGTGCAGAAAATAGGTTTAAATGTTAAACTAATTTCTTCAAGTCAGAGAATGGTGCATATCATTTAATGTTTGCTTGATGCATAAAGTTAAAAGATTAAAACTAATAAAACAAGTTAAAAAAAAGAGACTTTTCCATTTGATTACATTTTGTATGATGGATTATGCAGAAAAAGTAGAATTGGGCTGAAAGATCTATCGCTTTATCACCTATTCAGGTTGTAAATCATGTTTTTAAAAAGTAACGAAGTAACGAAGTAACTAAATAATTAATTACTTTTGAAAATAAGTAATCAGTAAAGTAACGGGATTACTTTTTGGGGAAGTAATCAGTAATTAGTTACTGATTACTTTTTTCAAGTAACTTGACCAACACTGGTTATATGTGAGACCATCTGTCAGACAGATAAAAGCTTAGCTGAAACCGGGTCATGCAACAGGACGGTGAATTGCTGAAAAAGACAAGGATCAAGGTTTTGCAGTGACCCAGTCAAAGTTCAGATTGTAATGATGTGGCTTGCATTAAGAGAGCTGTGCATGAATGAAAACCTCAATGAAAAGAACAATGCACCAGAATTCCTCCACAACAATGTGAGAGTCTGATAAAGTCATATAGAAATCTTTCATTTGAGGTATTGCTGCTAAAGGTGACTTAACAAGTTACTGAAACAAGTTTTTCATATACTGCTTCTGCATTCTGGCTAACGACACCGTGTCATTAGCCAGAATGCAGAATGTATTTACCTTATTTTAAGACCTGATAAGTACTTGAGTTTTTTTTAAATATCTTGATATGTAAAACTTTATACTTAACAAAGGCTGTACTTTCCTTTTTCCTTTTTTTTTTTTAACCATGACTGTATGAAACTAGTTTGCCAATTCTTGAGAGATTGAAATCTCTTGCGTAATTTCAGATTTCGTTGGTAGATCACAGACTTTTGAATGTTTCCACAAAGTAATTTCTTCTTAACCACAACTCCCTCTCAGAGGGAAAGCAACTAGATACAAAAAACAAAAGCAGTAGTGGCAGACCTCTGCAGCAGCAGCAGCTGCTGAGGGCTAAGCAGTGCCAACACTTTAAAACTAAAGTCACACAATTCCAATTCAACAGTCACGCTGTGTAAGGGCAAAGCTATTCCAGTCAATCTTTCAGTTATGTTATTACAACACATCATCTGTTTGCAGCCTCCTCTGGGTCCTCATATGACTGTGTGGAGAATATGAGCTCAAACACAGAGAGGAAACATTTCAGTAGGCTCTCAGCCACCACCACACCCACAGAGCAGGGATTTTTTGTGGATATTTTATCTCTATTTAGACAATTTCTCTCCTTTCCAAACTTGAAGTAACCATTAAATCTCGAGCCACAAAGTCCAACTCCCTCTCTTGTGGGATTTAGGACTAAAAGAAAATGAGATTACTCTTTGAAGGGAAAAATTCTGACACTTTTAGAAATACAGTAAGCTTATTTACTCTGCTCATGCTGAGATTTAGGTGAGTTGCCTCGAGCAGTTTGCTAATGTAGGCTGGAAGAAAAATTTGAAACAGGTTGCCTGGTGTCCTGCCGACCAGCTTCTCAGAAATGTTCTATTTAACAAGCTGTATCTTTGTTAAATCAGTAGAAAAATGGCAACTCAGTGACACTTTAGCATGTTATGGGGGGAAACCAGTTACCAGTTACCAGGCAACAAGTTGACACTCCAGGAAGTTGCAGTTAATTTGTCTTGGAACCAAGCTAGCCGTTTTCTCCCTATTTGAGTTAGGTTAGCAGGTTGCTACAGTATAGACTGAAATAATGGTGCACACAAGCGATAAATGTCTCTTTGCTAAAACGGACATATAAAAAATGCCACAAATAGCAGACAAACTTGAGTGATTAAAGAAAATGCTGGGTAGCTTAAAATTCCCTGCTCCTCTCTCACCTCAAGAGGCCAATCACAGTAAGAAGTGATTGTGAATGCCAGCTTGCCTGTCTCAGAAAGTTGCAAAGAATAGCTGACACAGCCACCCTCTATCTGAAGTTGGAAAGGTGGGAAGTGGGGGTTCTGATTATAAACCAAGCTTAATGTTCCTTGTAAGATAATGAAATCAAACATCCTTGTTTGGAAATAACAGGCCATATTTGGCAAATGCTGAAATGGGTACAATTCATCGGCCCGCTTTTCTCCGCAGCTCCCTATCGCTCTATTGTTTTGGAGAATAATGTGGGAGGGACTGGTAATGGGGCCCCAGTCATGACATCACAGCTGAGGGTAGCTGAAGCATCTGGTCCTGGGTGTGGAGCCCTTCTTCTCCCCTCTCCATCAAGACTGACTCCAGCGGTGAGTCAGGGCCCTTAATGAGGACCAGACTCCACACATCGGGCTTAGGTCACCCTGCGGGAATCTCTCGAGGCTGGTATGTGTACATGTGTAAAGAGAAAGAAACGAGGGAGGGGTAGAGGTATGTGTACTGAGGGACTGGGAGCTGAGGTTGAGGTCCGCAGTTCTGTGGTATTGCAAATAAAGGGGAATTATGGTGAAAGAAAGAAGACCTCACAACTCATGAAAGGACTGGGGGAGAAGGAGCAGTCTGTTGAGTGTTTAAGTGATATTTACGTCACGGAGTAACAAGGCACGTAACACTGTGAGTAAATCATCATAGGCACTGGAATGGCTGTAAAAATTTTCAGATTTCATTTGCATGTTTCATTGCCTGTACAAAAAAGGGGGATTCCTGGGACAACACAAATCTAAGCCACAGGAAGTCTCTAATGTGGGCCTCTGCTTCTCAGTGCTGGGACATATTGAATGACATGCTGGAGGCAAGCACGGGAGGCTCAGTGAACTTGTGCCCTCCCATTTTGAGAAATACCCTGTAGCTGTTCAAGCCTTCACGTAAACCAAGCCAGCATTATGTGGAGATTATCCACAGGAAAAGTTTGTGTTTACACAGATGTTAATCATACTTGATAAACTCAGATAGTGAAAACTAGGCAGGACGCTGACAAAAAGGATTATGTGCATGTAGCCACTACTTTTTTACTTGGGTTCTTCTGGCTAATTTCAGTGCTTGACTGCACTAATGTGGGAATCCCCTGAACTAATGGACCCTTAAGTGGCTAAACTGTGCCATAATCTGACTCCAATTACTGTCATGATTCCCTATCGTGATAACTCTGCCCGCTAATGAAGCAAAGCCTGCTAGCTAGTTGAGACAGTCGACTTGTAAATGCTACAAAAGGCACATGGCGTACTCTTCTCGTTGCTTCATACTGTACTTCCAGCACACCCTTTTCATTACTGTGCCTCATTAATCTGATAGTATCACTCCTTTGCTGCCATACAGATCACACGAAAGCCATTTGCTGCCACAGCTGCTGTTGTTTCATTTCACAAGCACCACCTACATGCCCGTATTCACCTTTAGGCTCTGAAAGTGTCACTGTGCTCCTATCAAAGTGCGCGTCAGATGTTCACAGGGCGTCTGTAAGGTCTCCTTCTCCATCTCTTTCCAAGTCAGAATTGGGGGGGGGGATGATTCAGGCAACTTTTGGAACTCATATTTTGACATTTAGTCCATGTTAGCAGCACTCTACTGGTGTGCAGAGATTAAAGTAATCAGTGTCTGAACTTCATCTTTTTTTGACTTTGCATTCTTTAGACAGCTATTTCCATTATTTTTGGGAAAATGAGTGCAACACTGAATGTCTTCCAGGAAAGACTTCCAGAAGAATGCATCTGGATTCATGTTTAAGTGATTGACTCTGTCAGGCCATTTTTTTTAAAGCCTTTGCGTGTTTACGCTTTAAAAAGCTGTGAACACTTTCATATTTTGTTGTGTTTGGTTGATGCGATGAGCAGAGTGCTTGTTACTATGCTCTTTTAAGCTTCATTTTGGGTGTGACCATATTAATGTGTGGACAGGAATGTCACAGCTGTCCATTAAAAGTTTGTTTGCGATTTAAAAAAAAAAGAAGACTGAACTGTTTTATTGCTATCAACTCACCTGGCTCTTTGTCACCGCCGTCCTTCAAAACACTTTTGGCCATGGCGGATAGCTGTCCCTGAAACTTCTGCAAGGATTTTTGCAGAGCATTGATTTCTGCTCCGTGATTTCCACATGTGATGTTCATTCTGTCGACGCAGTCCCGCAGGCCGGCAACATGTCTCTCTAGCCCATCTTTCAGGTCTTTGATGTTAGCAGAAACTCCGTCTAACCTTCCACACACCTTTTCGAGTCGGGTTACACGTCCATCCACAGCGGAGATGCCATCAGAAACACCCTGTGTGTTCTGTTTACATTCACCCAGTTCAGATGACACCTGTCTGCTAAGCGTATCGAGTCTGTCCTCCAGCTCCCCCACCTTACGTTGAGTGGATTCAGATGTACTCCAGCTGTCCTGTGCTGTACTGCCTTCGCCTCTCTGCTCAGCATAGCAGCATGTTGAGTTTATTTTCTGCATATCTTGGTTGTATTTGCCTAAGGAATCACTTAAACCAGTAACAGCGCCAGACAGACCGAGTACGTTGTTTTCAAGATTATTCAGTCCCTTCTTGAAGTCATCCATTGTCTGCACACTTCTCTCTGCTGCTCCTGAGTACCTCTGAACAAAATTCTCAAGTTGGCTGAGCTTGGCTGTGTTGGAACTCACATCTGTGTGAAGGACGTCCAGGTCATTTCTGTACCGATACAGGTCCTTCAAAATGTTTTCTAGACCATTAAGTTTAGGTGCAGAAGTTACCTGTCCTGCGGTATTTTGTGAGCCTGAACATCCTGCAGAGCACAACTCTCCAACAGTGTTAACCTTGTCATCCAAACCTTGGAGGAGGAGCTTGTTGTTGTTAACTTCTGACTGGATGGCATTAATAGAGTCACTAAACTCCCCAGGGAAATTGTTTTGGCTCATTTCCACCAGCATGTTCGTAAACTGGTCCTCCATGCCGTTCAGACGTCCATCCAGAAGCGTCCGAAGAGCTGCCACTTCCTCTGTGATTGTACGGGTTAGCTTTTCCTCGATGTAGAAGCAGTGAGTCTCTGCATTTAGTTCTGTGATATTTATACGTGCCTCCAGCTCCTCAATCAATACAGAAAAATCGCTGATGCTTTCTTGTGGAGCAGACAGATTTTCCAGCTCATTGTCAATGCGGACATTCAGGATGCGGTGAGCCTCTGCAATGCGATCAATCTCACGCCACAGGTCTTTATGGTCACCGTGTTCTTTTTCCTCTTTGGATGGATCCGTCTGCCTTTGGGTTCGCACAGGTCCATCTGCAGCAGCCAAGTCTAGACGCAGCGATCGGATCTCCTTTCGCAGATCAGCCTCCTTGGAATTGACCAACTTGGTAAACCTGTCCAAAACTTCATCATGGCTATCTTCACAGGTCTTCTGCAGCTTCTGGAGCTTGTCATTACATGAGCTCTGAGCTTTGGCCATTTGCTCCTCCAAATTCTGGTCAATCTCTTTCTTTAGGCTTTCAAATTTTCCATCAATGTAAGTCTGTATAACATCAAAATCCGGTATGGGTGAAGCTTGAGACTGAGAGGCATCCATGAGGACACGTATCTGGCCCTCATGACTTGTTGTGATTCCTCTTAGGTCTTCCAAAGCTTCATCCTTGCTTTGCAGCGCGTTATTGATATCATCCAAACGAGCGACTATTTTTTCTATGTCCTTCTGTCCTGGCATCCCACCTCTGGTGGCCTGATGACCATCCAAAACGGCCGGGTTCTCCTCCGTAGCTGTATCTGTGGGACTGTCTGGTGGGCGCATGTTGTTTAGAAGTGTCATGAGCATCTTCTTTGTGTCCTCTTGCAGGTTTGCAGTTAACCCTGTCAAAGCAGACTGGAGATCCAGGACTGTCTGAGACAGACGCTGAACTTCACCTTCCAGAAGATGCACTTTATCTGTCCCACCAGGCCTTGTCACATGCTGCGGGGTCTCTCTTCGCTCCGGCCCTGGAGTAATGAAATAACTTATGAATTATAACATAAATAAGTAAAAGTTACTTTGTTAGTGGCACATACTAATGTTTAGTAAAATACTGTTAGTATAAAGTTGATTTCTCACTCTGTATGTGTCTGGTTGTATGTCCAGGATTTGGTGGGCGGTAAGGCTGCGTTCCCTGAACTGTTTGCCGGTTAGGGGTTGGTTTTGAGTCTTTACAGTTTGGACCTTGGTAATTAGGACAGCATCTCCACTCTAACTCTGTGACCGTCTTATAAGCAATCTTGTATGTGGGTCGAAATCGAGTTTTGTACCTGTAAACAAAAAGCAGAGAAATAAACGAGTTTTGTTGTTCAAACACATACAGTATGGATGTAGTCTCAAAGTCTTGAGCATATATAAATATGAATGGGAAACACTAGACTTTCTCAAAATCACATCCAGACCTTTAGGAATGTGTCATCAGTGTTATTATGTTCCGTGCTAAACTGCTCCACTACTTAAAAAAAAAAAGAACCTATTAATTGGTTCACTCTTGCAATCACCAAAACATCTGTTTTGGGGGATTTTTTTTAACATAGATATTTTAGACCTTCTCCTTCAATCTTCACTATGTCAAAATTCCAGCTTTCCAGCCAAAGAAAGCATTTCCCAAAGAAACAATGGATGATATCACTTCCCTGAAGCCAGGGGTCATGTCATGCAAAACATCTGGAAAGTTACTATCTGAAACAATCATCTTTACACATTTCCCAACTGTCACTGGTAAAACTGTTCACTCTCAATAAGCAGGAACAAAAGAAGAAAGCAAGTGACAACAACACTTTAAGGTCTGCTTGTGATCTACAAAGTAAATCTAATCCTAACATGAGGCAACATGAAGTCAGTGCTGTGTATCATAAGGTGAGGTGTCTCCTCTCATGACCAGCTCTTCTTGCCTGGAAATCTGGTGACCTAAGTATGATCAGCTTCCAGGAATCTTTTCCACAGAGCAGGGGCTCTCATCCATGTGTTTGTGCAAGAGGATCACAAAGCAGAACCACAGATAGCATGTGTTTAAGGACTAACAATGATTCACTAAGAAAAATGAATTAAATTGCAACACAGCATCTTCCAGTACAAAATTAAAAGTATTCCAGTCACTGGTGCCGACATTCCCATTTACAATGATCAGTTAATGATTTGTTTAGTGCAGAAGTTTGGGGATTGGATGTGGTAATCAAAGTCTTTTAACTTTAAATGGGTTAGGGAAAAGTTTTATTTTTATTGTGATATGTTCATATTGTCAAAGGTTCATGGGTATTTAGGTTATACACTTATATATAAATGTATAACCTATACACATATATAACCTATGCCACCCTAATGCGATTCCAGATTAATTGCCTGTCAGATAAACTCATAGCAAAGTCTATTTTGTCCATAATAGTTATGAAAGCTACAGCAACTCATTGAGTTATGTTTTAATCAGGGCTAAATTCTTTCTAATGCTAACAAATTAGCAACTGTCAACCATCTGTTAGAGTCTCATAACTCATTTGAACAAAGGACTAGATGGACAAACATGCAGATACATAAAGATGTCCTCTATAGGTGAAATGTTAAACACAAAGTCAAACCTTAACATGCAGAAAATTAAAAAAGGAATAGATCAAAAAGTAAATGTGAACTGGCTCAAATATATATTAATATTAGCACTTGCCTGTTATAAGCCTTTTTTTTATTTTACTTATTCTCATCATATTAGTCTTTATTTTGGACAGCTGGCAGTTACAGTTAATCCCATTTATACATGTGCTTGGGAAAACCTCTGGGCCTAGTTTAAGTACTTATACTGACAAACTAACCAGGGTGTGTGCAGGCCTGATGGCAGTGTCCAGCTACTGTAGCAGAGCTGGACAACTTTTTTTTTTCAGGCCGATACTGAGTTTGAGTTTTTAAGACAAGAGAAGGGCCTATAATTGCAAATAGCATGGTTACACATTACAAGGAAAATATCCATCCATCCATCCATCCATCCATGTATTCATTTTCTTTCAGTTATTGAATTCAGGGGACTGGGTGAGACCGAGAGGCTGGGTACACCCTGGACAGGTTGCCAATTTGCAGGCTGGATTTAGATGCTCTGCAGTCCAGTTGTGGCCGTAAAGCCCTATTTTGCCCATGTGTGCACTATTGTGAACCTGAACAATAGCTTCTTATGGAAAATGGCAACATAACATAAATTTCTACGTAGTATATGTCACCATAAGTTTTTTTGTTGGAAGAAGCGCAGCTTTGTTGTCTCATTTAATGGTTGCATCACGTTTTGAACTTTTTGGGGATTTTCTGGTAACACTTGCTTCAGCCTGGCTTGTCATTTAGTCCAACAACAGACAGAAATGAGTAAACTATGGGTAATGTTCTCCTCTTTACTAGCTTTACCCACAGATTCCTCCCTTTGCCTATTTTCAGTTGGCTTTTTAACTTGCTGTAAAAGCTGTACTTTTTCTGCTTCTTCCCATGAAGCTTTGCAGCCACTGTGAACATTTCTGCCTCCAGCTCTCTCCCAAATAAACATTTTGTATCTATTCTGCCACATGCATCTAAACATGAACCCTCAACCCCTTCTCCCCGGATGCTCACGCCACTTGTTGCTGGCAGTCGGGTTGGTAGGCTGGGCAGGGGGCCACCACGGGCTCCTCGAAGCTCTCCACACTCCCCTGCACGGCGCAGCTCACGTTCTTTTGCACCATATAGGCGCACCAGTTCCTGAGGAGGGAGATAAACAAAGACTTAAGCATGTATAGCAAGAAGTGGCAATTAATTTAGAGCAATATATAGCCTACCAAAGAACGCAGCTGGACTATAAAAGTTCCATAACAAGCTCCATATGGTTTATGAGCTTTCCCTAAAGGCGTCGTTGCAGTGATCTTTGTCAGACGTCCATTCCCAGTCTATTTTCATTTATCAGAAAACGTGGAAATGCAGTGGTCTGCTGTACATAAGAGACTGGAGGTAATCAGCGACGTTCCAGGGTTTATCTGCACCTTATCGCCAACTTTTGGCAACACTGGCGAACTCGAGCCAAATTTAGTCACAGGCTGATAGAACAACGGGGAATGCTATCAAACTACATATGACCATAAGAGGCTAAATCCTCAGGTCATTCAGGTAACTGAGAAGCCTGGATTGATTTTTTTTTTTTGTTTGGCAGAAAAAAAGCGCAGCGTTACCTTTAAGCAGAAACACCCGTCATGAAGCACTTATTAGTTTCTGAAAG
Source organism: Haplochromis burtoni (assembly GCF_018398535.1). Classification (NCBI taxonomy): domain Eukaryota; kingdom Metazoa; phylum Chordata; class Actinopteri; order Cichliformes; family Cichlidae; genus Haplochromis; species Haplochromis burtoni. The sequence goes on from NW_024582364.1 coordinate 6,611,866, forward strand.
ACAGAAAGTTTTAAAGAGCTCGTCTAAACTGTACAAAAGTCATTGCTTACCCAGTCCTGTGTCTGTGTACCGGTCCAGTGTTTGCAGACCCGTGGAACAAGCCGTAAGAGGAAGGGGTCCCGTAAGTGAGCTGAAAGTTTAAAATCAGTGTGAAAACTGCCCACCGCCGGTCCATCTCTCCACGCCTGTGCTTCATACTTAACAAACGCATTAAAATAAATATTTCTACCACAGAAAACAAACTACCCTGTTATTACCATCCGCAAATTTCTCGAACTCCAAAGTTACATTCCCCCTGTGGCTGATTTGACTCCGGCAACTGAACTTTGAGGGAAGTCCGCAATCACTGCAACTCCCTTGGAATGACGTTGAAGGCCCACACCCTCCTCCTCCACCCTCCAAAAACACCAGGGGGGGGAAAGTCTATTATTCAAAAAACAGTCTGTAGCCCCAGAGGTTAGTTTTAATTAAATTATTCTTTTAAGTTTTGGTGGTTAAGACTCGATGATTAATTAATGCGAGGGACGAGGGGGGATGCGGGCATCAAGTCAAGTCAGTCAACAGCCAATAAGTCACACCTCACTGATAATAGGGTAATGTCATTTGAATGCAACCACCAGAGTTGAAAGACGCGTGTGAAGTGGTGGAGTTGATGATATTCATGACTTGGGATAACAGTAGTAATTTACATTCCGTTGGATAATGGGAATAAGGGGAGGATATATATTCTGGTGTGCAGTCTGTTCCTTTCTGCATCAGCTTGTTGGGCAAATTGTATTTTTAAAGCCCAACTGAGCAATTTGCTGATTTATTAACGTGAATAGAGACAAAATGTACAGCACTAAATAGGCCTGCACTAGAGCTTCAATTCACAGCACTCGAGGCAGAAATTCATTGTCGGTGCTTTTGCACTGTGCGAAAAGTGCGAGAGTTTCCGTGCTCAACATGGTGCTGCTGTGAAAATGATTCTTTGTGTGAAATGGCTTGCAGATACCCTGTTGCCCATGTTGCCGTGGTGCAGGGAATACTGTATAACTTCTTCTCCCTGATCAGACAGATGCTGTCATTTAACGCAATACTGATTAATGGGGTGGGGAGGGTGGTGGTGGTGGTGGCAGCGACCAGGGAAGACTGAGACTTAAATAAAGACAGGGTGAGAATACAAAGCAATATGTGGTTGTCTGTGAGGATACAGAGGGATTCTTTAAAGCATCGTGGGAACGGGAAGCGAATAACAACGCAAATGGATCTACACGCACAGATCTAACCCTTCTCCGTCTGGTCTCTCAGACCACAGATAGCCATTTCCTAAAAATAAAGACTGCAGTGTTTCATCAGACAGCCTGCACCAGGTCGGCCAACTGAAAGATGCCGGAGTGTGTTACATAAGTGAAAAAAAAGTCTCTTGAGGATTTGATTTTCAAATGGTTTAATAAACAACAAATGTCAGGTAAGCCTGACATTAACAACCACCCTCACGGGAAAGATCCCTTTAATGGGGTTACTGAGAGTTTCCTCCTTTTCCTGTGCTAACATCTTTGCACTTCACAAATAAAAAATAAAATAACTTACACTATAAAGTCAGCAAACTTCAACGTTAGGGCTTCTCAGATAGAGGGGAGGAAAAAAAAGATGCTGTGAAGAGGCACTGTTGTTTCTTTAGTGGCCAGTAGAGGGCAGCACAGCAGCGATAAAAACAGCAGGCGCTCCTTGTAGTCATGGCAATTCTTATCCGAAAGTGTCGAGAGTGAGAAAAGGACATTTCATTACTGAGGCAGCATGAGTGTAAAATGTCCAGTTTCATCACCTTGCCGGGTTGCCTTCATGTCAGTCATCCTCGTCATGGGCTCTGAATTAACCATCAACTCTTTACCGTGAGCAGCTTTACCGCCATCATACTCTTTCTCTTTATTTATAACTAATAACGACTGACATTTACAGCGTGCTGCCAACAGGTTTCAGTTTCACGAGTTCAGAACATCGCCCAATCTGTTTTCACTGCTTTAATTGTATGCGGATTAGAGCACGTGCTTATTGTCATTTTCCATGATGACATTATCAAGGCTTACACCTTCATAGTCATTAACTTCATATACGCCCTGACATTCATACAGAACAGGAAGTATGAAGGGTCATGACTGATGGAGAATACCAAGCCACATTTTTCATTAGAAAGAAGAAAAAGAAGAAGAAGACCCATAAATCCTGGGATATTTCCTCGTTGCACCTCTTCGGGATCAATTTCTTATTTTTTGACTTTGTCGAAGTTGGAGGACTGATTGGAAATGGAACAGCCGCCACTGAATCCGGGGAGGATCATTTGCAGCCGATGCATTTGTCACGGAGACATGCATTTTGCAGGCCCAACCCATCACGTGACCCCCTTTGAATCCTCCTAAATTCACCGAAGATTCGACCTTGATCTTTTCCTTTACCTATAATAAATGCGGCGGTGCACCTGTGGGCGGGGCTGCCGCTGCAGAGGCAACACAAAGCAGATCTCTCACTGGAAGGATCAGATGCCTGCTCCACTGCAGACTCGTGTCCTGAAACACTCTGCTTCAAAGCACGTGGGTCAGATTAAATTCAGACAGCGCTATCGTTCATGTAGGCACCCTGTGGATTTCTTTTTTTTTTTTGTCTTTACACTAAAATATCTTTGTAAAAATAAGTAATAAAGAATAAATAAAAACAACAACATTGGCTTTTTGTGTCACCAAGGGAGAGTGAGCAGTGGTGCAGAGATCACTTTCATTTAGCAAGCAGCAGCTATGTACCACGCGTATTACACCAGTGGGTGACTCAGTGGGAGAGCCGAGGCCTGCAAACACTGCCTACGCAGGTGTTTTTCAAAGTGGGGTCAAGGGGCTGCCCAAAGGTGCTGTAGTGGGATTGCTGCTTCAAATTTCCTTTTTCTCCCTTGCGCTCCACACAGTGAAACAGAGAGAAAGACATGCAGTGTTTCAGATCACACAGTTTACTAGATTCTCTCACTCCTGGGTGGTTTTGCGCTGAAGAGAATTTGAAAAAGAAGAGATTCTTCGGGAGTTGTCCCTTTAGAAGGCACGTGAACACACATAAATGTATTTTTTGGCACAGTGAAGCAGATGATCACTCTCTCCCACTCCCCAAGGCTTTTTCAATGTGGATTCGTTGTAAGGAACATAGAAGTTATGAAACCTTTGCGATTCAGCTCTGGCTGATCTTCCTCCCCCATTGTTTCAGAATTACCCCTCCAGTCTCCTCATCTCTCCGTTTCCTTCTCTTCCATTCCACCTCCTCGAGAGGGAGAGAGAGAGAGTGTGAGAGAGAGAGAGAAACAGAGAGAGACAGGGAGACTTGACAGAAACCAACTTGTATCACTGTCACTTTGTAATGGTTGACTAAACGAAAATAGCACCCTAATTAGTCAACCTTTCCATTATGTGTGACACTTACATTTGTGGGCGCTTAGCCCGATTGATCTTTTTAGGTTATTAATTGGCATAACACTGTGAAT
>NW_024582364.1:6615384-6658825 GCF_018398535.1 Haplochromis burtoni
CATGGCACACATCAGCTTCATTCTAAACTAATTTACAATGCATGTCACTAGGTGACCCTTTAAAATACATAAAAATCCTTTCATTCGTTAAAAAAAAAATTAAAGAAAATATATTCTTTTTAAAGTTCTCTCATACATGTACTGTCACAGGGATGGATGTGCATATAAAACAGGGCTAACAATTTATTTAATGAACTCGGCCTATGTACAGATAATTGTTCATCTCTAGCTCTCGTACACAGTGTGTATTTTGTCCTATCTCACTCCCAACACCACAAGCTGATGAATGCAGACGGCTGCCACAGAGGTTTCTTCCTGTCAAGTGGGAGTTCCTTTCCACTGTCACCAAGTGCTTGCTGTTAAGGGATCGTTTGATTGATGGTTTTCTATGTATTATTTTAGGGTCTTTACCTTACAATATAGAGCACCTTGAAGAGACTGCTGTTGTGATTTGATGCTATGTGACTAAAACTGAATTGAACTGAATCCTTGTCAGCCAGAGGCTCAGGCAGAGTGCTCTTAACACTTGGTTTCATTTTTCTTTGTTGGCCATCCCTCTGTGTCAGTTTAAGCAGACATCCACAATAAGCCCCACCCACCTGCTATTTAACCTTCTGTTTATAGGGGCAGCCAATCAAAAAACTGGGTTTCAATAGTTTCAACCATTTCACACAGTGAATGAACCGGTAAGGTCAAATAAAGGGGGTTCCAAACAGCTAGCCCCTAAAAATAATTTTCACACAGCTCCCTAAATACTGTTTCACAGTTCAAACATTGAGTTCAAGCACTACACCAATTTCAAAGCATGCATCAGTCAGATGTGTTTAAAACTCACTCCCCTTATTTTTTGCCAACTTGTGCATAATTCCTCCCATGGAACTGAGGACAGCCTGCTCTTCACAGCACACATTCTGATTTGCCACAATAGGAAATGTCGATGGTGTGTGTTGATGACAGCTGCACTTGAAGGTTGTCCTGCTTTAGTGAATGCTCCTTAATTGTAGACATGGGCGGACTGATCCAAATAGCCACAGTATCGATACCAACACTGGTATCGGTGGATTGGATTGATACTATTTTTCTATCCTCTAAGTTTAGTATGTAGCCCACTTCATTAAATTACTTTTTTGGCAATAATAAAAGAAAATACCTCAAACGCACACTATGAAAATTCTTTGCGTTGACTGTCACATCCATTTTATTTAGAGCCTACAGCACATTTAAACAGAAGCTGCCCCCCCCCCCCCAAGCCCCCATGGGCCCGTGCACGCAAACACACACAGCAGATTGGAAAAGCTGATTTATTGGTTGTAAAATGTTAATATAGCTATCAGCCGTGCTCATGAATTGTTAATTAAGGCCTTGACATGCTCGTCACCTAAAATGTTAATGAGGTGAGATTGCGTCAGGGCCAAGAGGTCTCTGTGAGCTACTGAGCAAAGACAACAGATGAGCCGAATTCACGAGCACCCCCACCGCCACCATCAGCCGCTATCAGCCACCATCCTCCCTCCACGCACACTATAATAGGAAAGGCTGACAGCACCTGAGATGGGTCGTGCCCATTTGGTTATAGAGTAATTAAATTAATGAATAGTAATGTGAGAATTAAATGCTGCAATAGTGAGAGAAAATGATAAATATGATCTATTTTTATCCACCACCAGCCTGTATATACAGTGACCTGTACTAGTTGACTGACTGGAAGGAGTATTTAGTGTTTATTTACTACTTAGGAGAATGTAAAAATGAGATGATCTGTGATAATAGTGAGTGATAATACAGTTTCACTCTACTCTAAAATAGTCCAGAATGAAGGCAACTGCTTTATGTCACTGTTGTAAGGCAATTCCAGCGTCTTCAGCAGTACCTTAACCAGGCTCCTTCCTGATTAATCCACTTTGAGTTCAACTTTAAAATTGGATGTCAAACACCAATAGCAAGGCTGAGAATGGGGCAGCGGTGAGCCAATCAGTTAATTATTAATTCACTGCATCTGTGTTTGATTAGTTGAAATGCCAGCTATAGGAGAGGTCGGGTTAATCAATGATATTTAAAAATCAGCTTGTCATAAAAATCTGTTGTGTCAAAGTGAAACGTGAAATCCAACAACAAGCCTTACTGACAGAGCCCTGTCAAATTTCAGTTGCGCTTTTAAAAACAAAACACAACACGGTTAAAGCAGTTCTTGACTAAATCTTTTGCTCCGCTCTGCTATAACAAGCAGAAATAAACTTGCAAGCTTGTTTAGACACTACTTGAGTCCCACTGCAAATGAGACTTGGTCTGCCTCTGAATTAAATAAACGCTAATTGTATACACATGGATTGATTACTAATTGGGCCTGCAATGGACAGACTCTCAGGGGACAAAAGTCACAGGAGGCCTCCTTGGCCAGAGTCTTTGTATAGTGAAGAGTGACAGTCAGCTTGTTTTGTTGCAAAGGTAGATCAAACAGCTACACGGAATATCAAAGACTGAAAAAAACAGATACCAGCTCCACTACACAGAGACACAGAATGACTTTCTGTCTCTTTGCGTCTTTCTGTATGAGTTTGGGGGTGTGCTTTCATGTCTGCGCCAAGGGGCCAGTCTCATAATATAGCTACGTGTATAGCCTACAGTATAGCCGATTAATATTTACAATACGCTTGTTTTTGTTTTTGGATTTAGGATTAGAAGAAAGAAAGAAAAAATCATGGTTCTTCTTAGAAAAAGAAAGCAAAGCAGTAAAATATTAAATCCCTAATCCATTTTTGTACTCGAATGACAAAAAAGTGTACCTAATAAAGTGGCAGGTGAGTGTATTTCTTAAACACACTGTCTGTCTGCTCCTGTTAGCCAACTCAGGCCTATCATTTATGAACACTCACCTCTGGTTTGCCTAAGGTAACCTGTTAAAAGTTCATTCATGATGCTTAGGGAGGGCTCTGTGGAAGAGCGAGCATGTGGAATAATATCAGAGCAGAGATTTCCTGTGTTCCTTATCCAAGTTTTTGCTGTTTATACAACAAGTTAGTGAATAGAGACATGAGCCATGGTCTTTAGCTCATCCTAAAGGTTTTAATATGTGTTAGTGGCTAATTATTGCCTTTCAACTATTGGCTTATTCTGAAAACCTAATTTGGATTGTCTGAGGTCATCTTTCTTTCAGTTGTTGCTTGACTCTGACAAGGTTTATTCCTGTGGTGAAATCCAGACTCAGTTGCCAGTTTATTAAGCATGACTTGTTCAAATATGAGCAGTCGTATTCAGCAGTTTTGCATAAGTGATGGCTTCACAAAGACATTTCAGAGTCCTTTTTGCTATTACACATCTCCTTATAAAACAAATTTCCCACGTGTGGGACTAATAAAGGTTATCTTATCTTATCTTATTTAAATGGTTGACAAAATATTAGAAGCTGTAATACTCTACAACATCTCTCTAAGACAGTTTTAGGATATGAAATTGGCTTAACTGCTGTAATGGATGTTAGTTACAGCTAGCTGGCAGATTAATGCAGACACTCGTGTGAATATGCTTCATGAAAAATTAGCTGTTGTTGTTTTTAGGGTGTTTTTTGTCTCTTTTGCTTTCTTCATCTTTAAGTGTATTGTGAGTATATGGTTATACCAAGTTTTGTCATTTTCAAGATGAACTATGACAATCACATTTTTTTTGCATACACTTGACATTTAGTTTGACAATGAAGGAACTTTTTTCCACTCAGTAATGGGATTACGGTGGCTGCTTGTTGCTTTGTGTCCCAGTTACATCTAAACCTCCAAGCCTCTTGTTCACTCCTCTGTTCAGTCCTCTGGGAGAGCTATGCAAATCTATCTATAAAGGAAAATTCTTGCTGTTGTAATTTGTTTTTTTAAAATATTTATTTATTTTGTTCCAGCACATGTAAAAGTTCTTTGGTTGTTTATTCTGTACGGTCTGTTTGGCTTCTGCCCACTCATAGAAAGTGTTCATTAAATACTAGTGAGATGCGCAGTAGTGTCCCCCACACTCCTGTGTTAAACTAGGACAAGGTGAATTCCACACACTGGCTGGCATTAAACTTTGACTATAATGTGACTTTGGGTAGGGTTGGTAATCTTTAGTGAACTGCGCTGAGCTCGTGGTGGAGGGATGAGTTGAGAGCCTGGAGGTGAAACACCAGCTCGGAGTCTGTTTCTTTTCACAAGTCTTTTTATTTGGTTTTGTGATCAAAGTACATTTTGGCCTTTCAAGACTAACTGTTTTCATTTAACAGTTCAAATCAGTTTTATATCAGCTAAGGTCATACAATACCGAGAGAAAAATAAATAAATCACTTCCACTTCCTCCTGATATACTCCCATGCAGTTTTTTCAAGGTAGGGAGGTAACTTGTTCCTGTTTGTGGCACGTTCTACAACCCACCACAGCCTGTACCCATATGTGGCTTTTCATGTAATTGCAGACTGACTCAATGATGCTGTGATCAGGCATCTCTGGGTCTCACACCATTTGCTGTAGGACTCCTCCTGACTCTATTTGTGGGGCTGCTGTCTTATACTGCCGAATGAATTTGACTGACAACTTCTCCCTGAGGGATGTAAAGTGAATAATGAATAATTCTGCCATAATATTACTGTCTGTGCTTGTAATTGATTTGGACCATATCATGCAGGAGTGCTATACACATAGACATTGTATAATGAATACCAGAACAATATATTCAGACTTTAATATTGCCTCGCTTTAAGATGGTCATTGTTAAACAACACCTTTATTATTTTTTCTTTTTTTAGCCATTCTGTTGTATTGATTTGTTGCTTATTTGTTGTATGACCCAATTTTGGCTCGGCTTTAGCTGTCAGACAGATGGCCCCACATTTGAGTCTCAAATATTTTGATAATACAGAGGAGTTTGAAGTCGACTGTTGCAGGGCAAGTCTAGATTCAAACCCAAATCACCCCTTCATCACTATGTTTGGCAGTTTGGCAGTCAGATCATGCAATGCTCAGAGAAACTGAAAAAAGCCCAGGAGAACAGCATCATGTCATAGGGAATTTACTTGGATATCCACTCCTAGGAAGATTGGCAACTGTTGTGAATGTTTATGACTTGTGAATAATGTTTCACAGTGTAGAATAATGGAGCTCGGATTGTTTCAACATGGCTCTTCACTGATTGATGGACAGCAACAATTACTTTTCACACAATGGTGCAAACCACCAACTGCCAAAGCCTCTGCTTTTACAGTGGTGCTCACACTTGCTGATGATCAATTAATGAAGTGCAACTGATTAGCAGCATCATCACATGCACTCGATGGTGGTGATTACCCTCTTAATTCCCACACAGCAATAAGAGTGTAGTTAATTTTCACAGGATTGCGCTGTACTCTGTTTTCCATTAAGTAACTTTGGGGGCCCTTTCTTGTAAAGCTTCCTCATGTATTGTGTGTTTTATGTTTAGAACAAATACGACATAGAGCGACTTGTCTTTTTGACATCTCTCAAACTTGTCAAGGAGTTTTAATCAATGAGAGAAGTCTATCTCGACCTTTTACCTTTCATCCATTTAGATGTTTTCTTTGCATTTCATACATTAAAATATATTAGTAGATGAAATAAATTTATACAGGGTTTTCTTTTTTTACACTCCTTTTGCCCTGTTTGGAAACTTCAAACAAGAAATATAATACTAGACTGAGCAAGGAAGAGTAATATTTGATTTTGTTGATCATAGTAAAAGAATACTACAGTGGTCTAACTGGGCTGTTACTCACAAACCTGTACTGAAGTCCAGGATTCAGTAACTATATTAGACAAATGCACAGGAGATTACTGTAGCAGCTATGATTGTAAAAACCATAGGGCTGAACTTCACATAGGGAAGAAAAAGCAGTCAATTCCAGCGAAGCCAACTAGTTTTCTTTATCCGAGTTGATGAAGTTCATCTTTTCACACTGAGAAATTTGTCTTTCTGACATCTCTTAAACTTCTCAAGGAGTTTTAATCAAAGCAAAAAGTCCATCTCTGTCTTTTACCTTTCATCCTTTTAAATGTTTTCATTTCATGTTTTAAATTCTTTATCTTTCTATTCACTGCTTTGTCAGGCAGACACACGCTCCATCTTAATGTCACGTATTCAAGGACTGGACTGAATCAGATCTAAGTGATGCAACCCTATTTGAGAGTTTGTCCTTTTGTTGTTCAGAGGGAACAAACACTTCTCCATCTGTGCTTTGTGCAAACGTGTGAGAAAAGAAGTAACCCTGAGCTTTGGCTTGAATGCCGCAGCATTTCTTGAAAAAGGCATACAGGCTTCCAAAAAATCTGACGCATTCTCTTAAGTTTGGTTGCACCTCAGACTTGAAGCAGAGCGTGACTCTTTTTGGTGCAGACACCCCTGTTTGGACATGAAGTTTGAGGTAGACTGAGAGAGTTAAAAATTATGCTTGTCAGTCTTTCTAATGACTTAAGTAGAGTATTGATCTTATGCTGCGCGATGACTCAAAGTAAATGTTTGTTCTGTAAATAGGAGAGATGGAAGTGATGATGTCAGAATGGTCCCGTAATGCTATGACCCACTTTGCGTATCACCACTCCTTTTACCGTACATATTCCATCAGTGTCCCCACTCTTCCTCCCCTGCAGCACATCCCCCGTTGTGTGCAGTGTCTCACTCTGTGCCAAAGCACCCAGCAGAGATTTACACAAAAGTAGTCATCTTTTTCAAAAAGATGACTACTTTTCAGCTAGGCCCAGAGAGAAGAGAAGAGGAGGAAAGAAAATGCAGATAACCAGTGGTCTCTGATCCATATTGGTGTGAATGTAATTGATTTCCCGCTGTGAGGAATCTGTCAGAATCACAGAACAAACGCTGGCTGAATAGTTGAAAGGGCAGAGAAAATCTGGGCTTTATCGCAAAGCTCTGTTTGCATATCCTTGTCAAACTCACAAGCAAAGTATATCACACATGGCCTTTGGGTAGACATCTTAGCGTCATTACATCGCTCTCTGATAAAGCTGTATGCAAATTATGCTTATTTAAGGTCTATTTTTATAGGAACAGATGGGTCTTAAAATATATATAAAAATATAGAGCTCAGTAGGAAAAGATGCATGGAGCAATAAAAACACTGCTACAATAAAAATACTGAATAAGAAAAACAAATCAGAGACGTTCTGCATTTGCACCGTTTCTCCTTGTTTTCAGGAAATTGTGACAGCCTCGCACTTTGAATCTTACACTGACAACAAATCTCCTCATCTCCCACCTACTGTGCATTTCTATATTACCGAAGTAACAACCAGAGCAATTCAAACATAGCATTCTTAAACAGTATTACAAGCTCACAGAAGTCAAAGTTAAGATGCAGGATGTGCTGGTTTGCCTTGTGTGTTTACTGAAGGTTTGCAGTATATTTTGCAAACCCTGAGACCCTTTCATGTTTTCCATACTTTATTTTTCAGACTAATTTAGAAATGGGTTATGTTTGCTTCAAGCAAGTCTGCAGGAAATACTCAAACTAACCAGAAATAATTAAAAAGGCAGACACTCATCAGCAATCATAGATTGGAAAGCCAGAGTCTTCGCTTTGCTCTGACCACCACTCAGTTCACAAGGCACTAAACTCCTACACACCTCCTGTGGACTCTCGACCACCTCCTGTGGACTCTCTGGCCAGATACAGACCAACAAGTGGTCTGTATCTTGTTGGTCTGTATCTGGCCAGCTTCGTGGACTAAGCCCTGGCAACCAGGCACCCTCCCTAAAACCTGGGTTCATGGTCGGAGTCCCGGTAACCCTGATGGAGCTAGCTGATGTTTTTTGGACATCTGACCAGGATGTCTCCTGGGTGGCTCCTAAATTAGGTGTTTCGGTTATGTCCTAGAGCTTGAAAGAGTCTCTGGTTCCCCTCACTTAGACTGTCACCCCCCACGACCCAGGCCCAGGTAAGATATTAGTTTATATAAGATCTCACAGTTGATCGTGATGCTTGTCAGAACGAAAATCACTGTTTTCAGAAAAATGTTTGGAGATCTGCAAGAAAGAAATATTTTAAGGTTTAGCTCTGAGAAAAGATAAACTGTTATTTCAATCCTTGGAACTACCCATTTAAGCAGCTCAGCCAATCTGGTGAAGAAGTGATTTAATCAATAAATCATGCCATGGCGCCTATGCGTTAAGGTTCCTAAACCCAATGCTTAAAGGAGACCAAAACATGGGCTGCGTTGCTGCATCTTATTAAAGCTTTAAACAATTACTTATGAAGATAAAACACTAATAAGGGAGATGGGAACCTAGCCAAAAACAAACCAACAAGTTCAGTTTTGTGTATGTGGCACCAAATCACAACAACAGTCAGCTCAAGGTGCTTTATGTCGTAAGGCAAAGACCCTACAATAATATAAAAGAAAACACTAACAATCAGACCACCTGCCATGAGTAAGCATTTGGAGACAAAAGGAAGGAAAAACTGGTTAACCTGTATGTTACCCTTAGAGTTGATCTGTATGCTTTAGGTAGAGTAACTTCCCCATGAACCTGATTTTTGTGCTTTTCATTTTGCCTGACTTGGGCCAGCATTTGAAAAGAGTTTTGTTGAAATTATTATTGTTTTGAAACCTCTAGGAAGCTCACTCTGGTTGGCACCACACACAGTGTTTTTCCAGAGTTCTCTATATCAGAGGTGGCAAGTGCAAATGAGCATGAACTCATAAATCAAAGCGCCAGAGTTATGAGTAAGTCCAGGCAGAAAATGCCTGGACTCAATGAATTTTGCTTAACTGTTAGGTGTTGTCATGAATTCAGAATCCCTCACCTATTATTGTTGTTGTTGTTGTTATTTTGCAGAGACGCGCCTCAGCCGGGTTGCCATAAACTCTATAGAGTGCAGACGCTGTTGGCAGTAAAGGCTAATCTTCAACACTGGAGACAGTGATTAGAGAGAGGGAATCAATAATACATGGTAAGGGATGGCTAATGTACCACAGGGACTAACAGACAGTGACGTGTCTGATACCCAGCCCGCTGTCTCATATCCGCTGGTTTTCGACACAGCCAAAGCAAGCACGCGAGGTATGAAAATCAGCAGGGGAAATAAAATCTGGGAAAGAGAAAGGTTAGACAAATAGATATAAAAGAGCTTTAAAGTGCAGAGAAAGCTGCTGTAGGAGTGCAGCAAAATAAAAGTGGAAAAGAAATTTAAACGGCTATATTTAAATTAATTTTCCGCAGTTTATCAAGTAACATTATGGAAAATACTTGTTTTTTATCAGCAGCAGAGTAGGAAACACCACAGAAACACCAGACACAACAAACGTATTAGAGAATCTTGCGTTTGAAAGATTGCCCTCCCTTCTCACACTGACATGATGTTTCAAAAATCAATATGGGGCTGTGAAACAGGCCAAAATGAAATAAGTGTGCAAGCTATCCGGGAAATAAGATTGGCAGACAGACAGAAGCATGCCACCAGTCTCTGGGGACGGATGCTCGCCAAGCGGTCTCTCGTTCAGAGGGATTGGGGTTAATGTCTCTCTGCATTAGCACGCTAGCTCCACATCGGCCATCTGACCTCAGCTCCAGAAACACTAGATGACCCCCCCCTCACACACACACACACACACACACACACACACACACACACACACACACACACACACTCAAAGATGAACATTACAGCTATGAGAGAATAATGATCTAATTAATGAGTGATTGGAACAACTGTGTGCGGTACTGCTGCCCCCACCTCTCTCCCTTTTCATTACGCCCCCACTTCTCTGTCTCATTTCCAGCACTGCTCATCATTAGGCCGCAAACACAAATACACAGAGTTCATAGTTCCAAACAAAGACACTGGTACACACACAAGGGGCTGATGTCCTGAAACGGTTTCTGCCACAATAAAAGCTCATTACTGAATTGACACTCCAGAAGCAGACTCGTGCGGCACGACGCGACAGGCAGCTCGTTATTGCTTGACTTTCTCTTTGCGGCTTGAACCCCTCCATTGGCAGTTGGCTCCCCCCTTTTATCATAACTCCTCATCATGCCAGATATATGACAGAGCAATGGCTATTCAAGCAGATATACATTTTATTTCTCATATTTTGCATACCTGAAGCCAGTATTCGGCTGTGGAATGTGAAAGGTCTGGAGGCAGCAGCTCTGTATGTTGCGTTAACAGTAAAAGCGTTGCCACGGAGACTCAGGTGAAGTTACTGAAATGTTTTGGCTCCTAACCTTGACTCTGATAACGCTAATGTGCAGCTCAAGAGGCATGAAAAGATGATTCGGTGAGTTCACGCTATTCAAATGCTCAATGCCACCAAGAGGGGAGGGAGTTTAAAAGACCTGAGCTATAATATAGTATATAATATAGAACAAAGAGAAAGGTACTACATCATAAAGGTTTAAGCTGCTTTATTGTTGAGCAGCTACAATTTTTTTTCATTAAGTGCAACATGGCCATCATTTTTACCTGAAGCCCAAAGTTTTGCAGCCTGACTGAAAGTCCAAAACTTTAACTATAACCTTTAATTTTACAAAACTGAAAACAGGTGCAAATCTTTACTCTGTAGCAGCTGTTGTTTATGTTAAATACTGGCACAAGTTGTCATTTTCTCCTAGGTGGATTGCTTGATATAAACATGAATTGAACTGAACCAAACAGCGTAGCTTATATATGCGATCAGTGATTTATCACTCTTATTATCTTAACTGTTGAAAAAAAGTGGCTTTTATATTTCTCTCTCACTACATTCTTTATAATATTATTAAAGCTCATTGCTGAAGCTATTTAAAGCAAAAATGTCAGGAGATCATTGTTTTCATTAGCAGCTAGGCTGTTCATAATCCTTCCAGTTGATTGATCATGTATTCTGGCAGTCAGTGGCAAAAACTGTCCATCAATATTGATCAGAGTGAGTGTGTTGGGCCAATCAATTTGTTTGACCAACATTTAGAACCTAGTACATAGATTGAATTTCCTTTGCTTAAACACTTTAGTGTAGTTAGTCATTTATTCTCCGTCCATCAGTTAGAAGATTAATGAACCATCTAGGTCAGTCAATTTCAGTTTTTAACAATGCAACACTGTTGGTGTCCCATTCATCATTTTAAACGTTAGCCCCACATTAGATATACCTGGAAACTCATTTCTAGTTGGTACAGGACATTTGGATCTATATGAAATCTCCTCTGTTACACCATATATATATGTTATATAATTTTGTAACATTTTGCTAAAACAGTTTGGTAGTGCACCAGTTGTTGTCAGCTAGAAAGACCTGCCTTTAAAGCTAGCTTTCCTTTTTTCCTGTGTATACTGAAAAATAATGGTTAATTTAAGTAAATCGTGATTTTTTTTAAAGGTCATATATTGGTTTTGTGCTTGAAAACACACACGTCTGAGTCATATAATGGGACATAAGTGACATTATCATTATTTATGGAAGCATGACAGCATTTAGTTTGGTTATAATGAGAAAAATAGCCAAAAAATGCAAGGACAATGTTAACACAGAAAGGAATAGTGTAATGCTACCAAATGCAAAAAGAAAAAGAAAAAAAGAAAAAAAAAATCAACTCTAATGAAAGATTTGCAAATAGAGACCGAGTAACAGAAAAAGAGTTAATGAGAAATAACTGGATTTGGTTTTCTGCATGTTAGGTTAACAAGCAAAAACACAAACGTGTTAGCCCTGCCATAGACTGGCGACACCTCCAGTGTATACCCCACCTCTGGCCCTATGACAGCTGGGATTGGCTCCAACCTGATTACCCCACATACATATTTTATGAGTTTTTTTTACTCAGAAGTACCACTGCAGGACTTGGTTGTGCATTAGCAACAAAAAGTTTAATTTGAGCCTGAGAGGGTTAATACTTTACTTTTTTCCTTTCCTTTCCTTTTTGATTTTTTAGAGAATCCTCGAACATTTCAAAGTTTTGGCAAGTCTTTCCTTTTCTTCAACCCTGGCCACCACAGCTGAATATGTTTTTAGGAGATTGCATATTTTAGATGTGATGGGTTTTCAAGTTAGAAATTTGGCATGTTGGTATTTCTGGTTTCTTTTTCTTTTTTTTGTATTAGTGACAACTTGTCAAGAAGCAAGTCTGACACAGTCTGAACATAACACTCTTAAACGTAAAGTGATTACGGCTTGTGAGTAACACCATAGGAAGCATGTCAGGTTGTCACAAACTGGCTGAGTGGCACCTTGTCAAATGCTCGTTCACCCTCTTGTCACCCTCCCTTCACCGTGTGCCCTCTGTGCTGCCTACCATGATTCATCTCCCACAGGAAGGTGGCTTAACTGCAAAGAGACATTTGTATCCAAGAGGACTCCTCCTGAAGGGCCTCTGCTTAGCCCGTGATGACATTTTCCTTTGACCCACAGGCAACATTCCTGTAATGAGAATCCATCAGAAAGCAATCTCCTAAAATAGAAAGGGGTTTCAATTCGAGGACGCTTATATTGATATGCTAAATATGTTAAAAAAGCCTTTGAGTTAGATGAGTTAGATACATGAGGAGCCAATGGAAGCCATGTGAAGATGCGCAGGATTGGTTTGTTCAGTGTTTAGCAGAATAACATTATGCTAATGGGTATGGACTTAGAGAGGAACTCTTGAAAATGAGAAAAAACATTAATCTGACATTCAGGTGTATTGAAAACGTGTATGAAATAGATTTCACTCCCCAAGTGTGTTTCAAAACTGGTTATATATGTGTCCAAATATTGGTGCATAAAAAGCCCCAGTGCAGCTTCAGCTCCATAAACCTGTTTAGGGTAAAGAGGTGTTAGAAGAAGAAATCTCTTGGTATAAGGGCTATTTTGCAACTGTGATTCAACTGAGATGAGATTTTTCTAAATGTTTTTATTATGTATTAACACAGGTTTTCATATCAACAAATATAAAAGGAACACGTTATGCGTACCGCATTGTGAGATTGGGTAAAGAAAGCGTTTGAAAGGGCTGACCTAAGAACTCTCCAAAAGTACATGAAGTTTGACACTATCAATTCTGATAGATTTTTTTGCTTCTCAACTTCTACTCAGTTGATGTTGTTGTATTGTTCCTCACCGGCTCACTTGTATAGATAGATAGATGGGTAACATCAAATTTGAAATATAGAATTAGATAATTTTTGTATGTCATTTATTCATTTGTACCTTTCTAAATTGTATTTTAGAAAGGTACAAATTCCCCTCACCCCCAGCCAGTCGTGGCAGATTACTGCCCCTCCCTGAGCATGGGTTTGCTGGAGGTTTGTACCTGTTAAAATAGTTCTTAGTAGTTAAGCTTGGATAATATTGCTTACTTTAATTCTATCTCATACTACCTCCTTTCTTGGAATGATAATAAATCTCATCAAACTTGGATCTTGACTGAGATATTGTTATTGTACAAAAACATAGTCAAAAGTTTAGGGGTTTGATCCCTGCCTCCTTGTAGTCAAAGAGTCCTTGTGTAAGACGCTGGACTCTAAATTGGCCATGATGCATCTATTGCAGTGAGTGTATTGCATTATTATTTATCTGTCTGTCTCTGTGTGAATGGATGAATGTAGCTTGTTGTAAAAAATATGTTGGGTGTTCAGCTTGAGTAGAAATAAAAAAAATAGCAGACCGGTTTACTAGTGCAGTTCACCAATCCAATCCAAAATTCAGAAAATTAACAGAAAATTTAAATGAATTTTCTAAAAATTCTATTTTAGAACAATGTTTTATAGTCAGATCTGGCTGATCAGGATTACCCTGCAGGATTCTTAATAAACAACTGCAGGTATATCCCCTGCACTAGAATAAAAGACAGAAAACCGCTTGATCAATAATTAGCGCACACTGTGTTTTATTTCTGCATCTTAAAGCGTAAATAGTTTGTGTTAAAAATGTCTTAAAATGTTTTTGTTCCAGCAGTAGATGTACCATCTTGGCTTGTTAAACCCAAATCTCTTTTCCCCTAAATGTGTTAGGTGTTTCTTGTTAAAAGTTCAAATGTTTTGCCCTCAGGACTTTGCCCCAGTGAGGCAGTTTTTGAAAACAGCAGCCAAAAGCTCTGTAGTACTACCTTGATCAGTTCACATTTTATGTCTGTGTAGACATCATCAGATGAAACTACAACACGAGGCAAAGATGCAGCTTTTTCCCCCCTCACAAAGCAGAAAAACTCTTCAGAGTTTTCCTTGTTTTCCTAAGCTTTTCTGAAAATGTAGCTTTGATAGTCTGCTTAATGCCAGATATTTTACAGACAAATTTATTTATAAATTAATAAATAAAGACAATAAACAGCAATGAATATATTAGTCCATTAGTTGATTCAAATGCCACAGTTGTTTTTTAAAAATATATAATTATTTAGCTAATACCTAGCTGATAGCCTGTCAGTTGTGAATCCAAAAATCATAGATTATTAATATATGCATGAACCACTCATTCAGTTTTGTGGACGATGATTACTGAAATAAGCTAAATGATTATTCTCATACGTTCAGCACAAAAGGCAGCAGTTATTTCAAAGCACGTCAGGTGGTCGTACTACCGTTAAAAACTATTAAGGCAGAAATCATACTCCATTTTCAGTACTGTGAAGCAAACAATCAGTTACGGTGTAAAAAAGAATAGGATAAAGGATAAAAAAACCCATGCAATGGTAATTTTCATTTAATTTTCCTCCATGGGTGGAACAAGATGAAAACATTACATGCTCTACTGTCATCGGAAGGTTTCATTTTCTCCTGAGCCGCGAATGAAATCTACCTTATTGCTGCCTCCCTCCTCCCCCACACCCAGCGTAATGAGAGAATATTTCCCCAGAGTGTGAAAGCAGATCCAAGCTGTACTTTTAGAAACTTTATTAAAGCAACCTAGCCAATTACTTTTGTGTTTGCCTTCCTTCTGATGAGTGACGATCTATTCAATAAGGCTGGTAAATGTTAATGTAGAATAGATTTTCTGCTGACTTCTCTTAGTGATCAGTGATGTCTTTTTGCCTTGCTGCCAACAATAGTTTCATATCTTCCGACAGACTTGGTTTACCTGTATAGACTGTAAAGATGTGAATGGCAAAGTATTGGAGCAACTATGACAACAATACCTCTGACTGAGAGGGATTGTATTTTAATATAAAAGTCTGGCAAGACTCCAGCTGTGGCAAAATCTGTTATTGAATTGGCTGTTTAGCTTGTGATCAAACACTTGAGTGGGAAATTGCTTTCCTGAGCTAACATTTATTTATTAATTTTTACAGTGAAAAGGGTAAAAATTGTAAAAAAAAAAACCCAAAAAAACCCCAATCACCTGCATGCTGATAGATGTGTTGTGACCTGCTGTTAACAAGAACTTCAATATTCAATATAAACCCAAAATATTGCTACTTGTAAAGAAAGTGTCATTGGAAACTGGGGAAAAATGACAATTAGTCCTATAATCTTAGCATTTTTCGAACAGATCTATAATTCTTAGTAAAACAAGCAGTAATAACACACAAGATGAAATCGGATATGTTTACTGTTATGATGTATTTAACCCCAGGTGCATCCAGATTGAGTGGGATTTCATCAAATACAGTTATGTGTGAATGTGCAAATGATAACAGATTTTTAACTATTCAAATTCTGCATTTTAAATATTAATTTTAAGCATTAGAGCAATAATTTTCACTCTTATCTCAACTTTAGAATTTAACCAAGGATGCTTTACCACAAATTCATTATAAGCGTAATTAGATTTATCCAAACCATCTGAAAAATCTTCCAGATTTTGTAATTACAAATTTTGTGATGTATAGACTCTTTCCCCCCTCCAGGCATAGATGCATTAGAAGATGCAGCTCACCCTGAATAATGGCTGTGTTAATGCATTACTCCAATATACACAAAAGTCAAATTCAGTGTCTGCATGGAAGAACCACCTGATACAACCAACGTATGCAGCGGAGCATCTCTGAGTGCACAACACGTTTAATTTGGAAGCAGATGGGCTACAGCAGCAG
Organism: Haplochromis burtoni; assembly: GCF_018398535.1. NCBI lineage: Eukaryota > Metazoa > Chordata > Actinopteri > Cichliformes > Cichlidae > Haplochromis > Haplochromis burtoni. Next base: position 6,631,354 of record NW_024582364.1, read on the forward strand.
AATATTACACCGGGTTCAACTTCTGTTAGCTAAGGACAGAAAACTAAGGCTACAGTTAAAATGGGAACAGCAAAATTGGACAGCAAAAGATTGGAAAAATGTTGCTTGGATTTATGAGTCAATTTCAACTGCAAAATTCAGATGGATCAGAATTTGGTAGTGTAATGTTGGGGATACACTTTGGGTCCCATAGTATAAAGTGAGCATTGTTTACATTTAATTTTATTTCCAGTGATTCTGATAAACACTTGGGATACTTACATATTGTCTGTACTTAAACATCAATCATACCTCCTGCTGCCTATCTGTCTGTCTATCTATCTATCTATCTGGACTGGACTGAAAGACAGCACAGATTCAATAATTATCGCAGCACAGGAACAAGTTCTGACACAAGATCCATAGAGGCTGGGGTCTATCACACCAGATGCAGGCTGTGTAAAGATGCCCCTGAAACAATCCAGCACATAACAGCAGGGTGCAAGATCCTAGCAGGCAGGGCATACGTTCCATGTATGCCCGGCCTGCTAGGATCTTAACCATAACCAAGTGGCCGGCATAGTATACAGAAACATCTGTGCTGAGTATAACCTGGAAGTCCCGGGGTCTCAAACGCACCCAGTCATTGGAGAGCAGAGTGGGGTTGGATCCTGAAGAATAGTATAATTGTTCCCAGTGAATATCATATAGTATTTTTGCTTAAAATACCCAAGTATTGTATCCTGAAGTTTATGCAGTCGTTCTTTTGTTATCAAAAGATGTGGCGTCATGATTTTCTTTAAGAGAGCAGTAGTTTTTGTTATGGGGTGCTTTCTTTTTTTCAGATAGTGTCAAAAGTAATTTTTAGTACTGAATGTGTCAAAGACTAAGGCCGTGCACACCCAGATTAAATTTTCTCACGCCTATCCTGACAGTGATAGATGGCCAAAATATAGAAATAATGGTATGTGGGAATCATGCTGGACAATAACCTGAGATCTGACTGTAATATTGATAAGGTTTTCAAAAAAAGTCAGCGGTGTCTCTTACAGTTTGTCTCAGAAAACTCTCCAAGTTCCTGTTTGATCAGACCCTCCGGACAATGTTTTATCAATCTTTTATTGAGTCTGTTCTCACTTTCACCTTTATCTGCTGGCATTAGTATCTCAAGGTCAAACACAAATGTACTCGATGAAGCGGTCGATATCTGCAGCAAAACAATTGGTTCAACAGAAGAATCCCTGCAGGATCTTTACAACAAACAGTTATATAAGAAAGCAATATCCATCCAGATTGTTCCTATTCTTTACAACTGCTACCCTCCAAAGAGTTCCACCAACTAAAACCAATATGTTCAGTCATTTCTTCCTAGTTTCATGGCATTTCTTTCCTAAATAAATAGTTGTTAAGTTTTAAAATGTAACTAATCTGTTTTCTATATTTTTAAGGATGCTAATTGGTTTCTATTTTTTCATCTAAACTTTTGTATTTCTTTTCCTTTTGTAATCTTTATGATTTTCATGTCTCAGCATCCCACTGCAGCAAAAAACAACTGCCTCAAAAGACAAATCAAGTAATGAAGTGGAACTTCCACAAATGGTATTTTAACTCAGTGTTTCTCTTATTCTGGACACGTTGGAGTTTTTGGAACAATAGGTAATGGATTTGACTGCTTCAGGTGTTTCTCTTGGGTTCCTTTACACCACTTTGAAAATTCTTGGTAAGATCTTTGCAGTTAGCTCACTCCCAGGCAGAGTAACAACACTGTTGAAATCCCTTGATTCAGACAGTTTTAGTGTAAAAGTTAAACCCAGATCTTTAGAAATAGTTTTGTGGTGAATTTCATGTATATTATGTTGCTTCCTCTAAGTTGCTGTTAAAATGAAATGTGGGAAAGGTTAACATGAGCAAATCTTTCCCAAGTAAATAAGACCATGTCATGACTTTACCTCTGTTTACAGGAAATGGCTCGTCAACAACACACAGTGCAGAACTTCACTTATGCTTTCTTGGAGCTGTAATCTTTCTGGAGTTCATAGCAGCATTGTAAGCCACAATCCTTTAATTCAGTGAGACACGTGTGAAATAAGTTATTCCTTGTTCAAAAAGTTGCTTTGTTTTACTGAGTGATGGCAGCTCTTCAAACTGTATGATTCACACGGAGGACTGAAAAAGTTTCCATATTACAGCGTCGGTGGGATGGAGGGATTCGTGCGAATTTTTGTCACGTTTGCAAGTTGGCTTTTTTTGGAAGTAAATGGGCACTCTATCCTCCTGAGGTCTAAACCATGTAAAACACGCTGTAGAGGCAGTATCAGTCCACTTTGAAAATTGTACTAAAAGCAAGAAAGTTATTTAAAATGCTCATTAAAAGCAGCTGTGGTCTTCTCAGATAGAAGCAAAGATCAATCCATGAGTGATCTACGTTTAACCGTCATCCCACTCAGGTATTAAATGTACAAAGGCTATTGGCTGGGGTGACTGGAGACCCCAGAAACAAAATAACAGTAGAAAAAAAAGGATGTGCTGCTACACTTTAACCACTGCTGGTGGGTTTTTTTTTAGTGTTTTAGGCAACAATTTGAACGCCACCTTAGTTATTGATTTGTATATCAAGTCTTGTTGCTGGGATTTGTGTTTTAATCTAGATGGCTTACAGTAGAAACAGGATGGAAATGAGGAGATGGAGAGAAAGAAAAGGATTCCATGAGCAGTGTCTACATCCCATTACCATTTTAATTGTCTTTTTATCCCAAACTCATTCATATTTCAGTCGTCTGTCACAGAAAGTTAACCATGCCTACTCCTAATTCAGTTTGTCATCCATCGTTCATACTTAATTACAGATTAGACTGATTGTAGACACAGACATGGACAGTCAGTATAGTTATTCCTGTTATACTTCTTTGATGTTTGCTGCCAGGGGAGCATCCGTATTTGGTGCATTGTAAAATACATTTTCCATAGCGGTCTCAAAAAACTATTGGACAACCTTCATGCTTACTGTTTGATGGTGAAATTTATGTTACTTTGACTGAGGCAAACCCTACTAAGATAAGATAAGATAAGATAAGATAAGATAAGATAAGATAAGATAAGATAAGATAAGATAAGATAAGATAAGATAAGATAAGATAAGATAAGATAACCTTTATTAGTCCCACATGTGGGAAATTTGTTTTGTCACAGCAGAAAGTGGACAGTGCAAAGTTATATAGCAAAAGTTAGAGAACACTGGAATACAATAAGAATAAGACACTCAGGTATAAGTATCATATAAGATAATAATAAAATAATCAGGTCTTAAGTGGCATAGAATCAAGGAGAATTTGGTCACAAGCCCTTAAGAGTGTGCTTCCTGCTCCATTAAGTCTCTTGATTTATGTGAAACTAATGTACAGTCATACAGGTGAAAAATTAAAAGTACAATTGTAAACAGAATGTAACTTTTAATTAAAGTTCATAATAGAATCCAACATTGTGCTGTACCCTCTTCATTAAAGAATGAGACTGAAGACTGAAAGCACCTGTTACAGGTGTACAGTCAAAGGCCTGGTGGGTGTGGCCCTGCCAGGTGGTTGACCACACCTGAAGACCATCACACAGCTGATCAAGCCTCGTCGGAGGAGCTACTTAAGAGTGCGGTGGAGCTCTCTCCGATGCTAGGTCATTGCGTGACTTCACATTAGTCTCTCGGCCAGTCAGTACGGTTAGTCTGCTGCATTGTGTGTGTCCTATGGCTGTCTCTCTGTTATTTCCCCAGGAGAAGCGTGGAGAGGAGAGGGCAGTGAGCATGGGGTGCTCAGACACTGAGGAGCGGAGACAAGGAACACTAGCACTGGGAAGAGGACATGTCACGGAAGTCGGGAACGCATGGAGGATTTATTGTTATGTTTTCCATTCACTGTAAATAAACGCACTGCTTGCATTCAGAGCTCCGCGCCTGGGTCCTCCTTCCTCACCTCCCCACGGTTGGCCAGCATCGACCGTGACAGTTAGATCATAAATGTGTGCCAGAGATGGAAGGACATTGTCTAGCTATATAAACATGAATCAAATGAGGGAAAGGCAAATCAAGCCACAAGTGGGCTTTTACTTTATGTGCAGCCTGTGGTGTTAAGAAAATAAAATGCATGATGAGATACACTACAAGTTTCGAGGCTTTAAATAGAGTATAAGCCCTTAGTTAACAGTGCTACTAAATGTAACCACTTTGTATGTTAATTCTGCTTGATGAATTTAAACAACTGATTAAATGACACGACCAAACTAAAGTTATTCATAAAATACTTGAATAATATGAATATGATGCACTGGATGCCACAGTGACATGTCAAGGCTGAAGATCTGTGACGAGGAAACTCACCCACCGTGCATCTCATTAATAAATGTTGCAATGACTGCATTAACAAACTCAGTTCTTACTTTCTCTGCACTCCGGCGCAACCTCCTGTTACCAAGGTAACCACTGGAGTATAGTACACCATCAGAGGAGACTAAACCAAGCAGGATGCTGAACTGAAACTTTCCTCAGGTGCAGTTCTTTTTAAAATTTAAAATCCTAAATTTCAGAAAGGTGAAAAAGATGTTTTTTTTAACAAGGCCGCTGCTGAAAGCCTTCGCATGTGATGTGAACATGTAGAATAAAGGCTGTGAATGATAGTGTTGCATTACCCGAAGGAAATGAGGGACTGAAAGGTATAGAGATAATTATTTCCTCCATTCTTCCGGTCTTTCCATTTCCCTGGTCCTCTGCATCCTATCTCTGGCTAGGCTCCGCTCCCCAGAGGTTTGCCAGTTTGCTATTTGTGTTTGTATGTATGTACTGTATCAGTGTGTGTGTGTGTGTGTGTGTGTGTGTGTGTGTCTGTGTCTGTGTTTGACAGAAACACAGAGAGATTCTTTACATATTCCACTGCATGTGTACTGGTACTAAAGAAACAAATGCAAATGTAATAAAAATATAGTTTAAAAAAAAAGTAAAGTAATTCGTAAAATACTGTTTTTATTTACTACATTTACCAAATATATATATATAGTAAATATATAATATATATAATATATATATTTTACAATATTTTATATTTTTCAGTTTTCAGTAATTCCTGTCAATTCTTCTTCAGTGATGAATTATTTAATACATATTTGCATAGTATTATACATCTGTTAATATAAAGGTTTTGGCAGAGGTTATATTTGTGTAGGTAAATATGCTGCCTAATGCGAGAGCTGGCTGATATTGTTGTCACCCTGTGAGTGAGCCTATCTGTGTCGTGCGTGTCTGTGAATGCCGTCGTGGTTAAACGCCATCCCAACGATCCCTCCTCTAGAGGGGAAGTTCTTCAAAGACAGATTTGAGCCTTTGGGCAGGTCTTTATATTCTATGTCTGTCTGTAGACAGATTTTGTCAGCACTACAGCATCACAGCCTAACGTGCGTCAGTCGCAAAACTTTACAAGTGAAGGCAGAATCGTGCTGTCTAAGAATATGCTTTGTAATATGCTACTAATTTGGTTTTGTGGCCTATATCTCAGCCTGAAGAGGGTATGTGGTTAATGTGGTCATTTAAAATATGTACTATTTTGTCAGTTTATTCATGAGGGAGAAGACATATGCCAACCAATGGCAGTTTCAAATGTCAGGGTGTTGCACTTATCAATATTTGTATATTGACTATGGAGCCAAATGTGCATCCTGGAGGCCAGGGAGGGTTAGCACAGGTCATATACACAGCAGCATTCATAGTCTGACTCCAGCTGGGGACCTTGGTGACATGTCATTCTCCATCGCTGTCTTTTTTATTTCCTTTCAGCTTTGTTGGTATCCAAAAAGGAAAAGAATACCCTCCTGAAAACACTTCCCGTTGAATGTCAGTAACTTTAAAACTACAGAAAATGTCAAAATCCACTCACTAATTCAGTCTAAACAAGTCCTGAAGTCTTGAGAGGTGACTGGCATGAGGATGAAGGATGATGGGCCTCTCATGACACGGCAGCACTGTGAATATTTCCACTGGCGCGAGGTTGAAGGGTCATCCATCTTTCTGTGGAGACAGAAAGACAAATAGGCTGACACTCTCCGGTGACTGGCTGTCATACATCTATCTCATCATTATTGAGCTGCTGAGAACCGGCACCCCATCAACCCATGTGACACTGCCAGCATTTTCACTCAGCCATGGTGCACGGGATCAGACACAGCGACATTAGATGAAAGGCTCTTCACAATGTGTTTGGAATGATAACAAGAAATTTCTCTCAGGTTTGGACTAAAAAGTTTGCTTTTATAGGTTTTGATGGTAAAAATTGTCTTTGGTAGTACCACTTGTTAAACTGGTAAATATTACCTCAAACTTTAAGTGAGTTTTTGCAATAAAATATACGAGCCATCTTAAGCATTCTACTTAACAAATCAAACTATGAATCCAGTAATTGGAAATAGAATTAACGACAAGATTAATAGAGAAGGAACTCACCTGAGCAGTTTAAACATATTAGCGTGGGATCTGGGAATCTGTTAGCCTTTTTTTAAATTACCAAAATGTAATCAACATATTATTCTGTAATGAAAATGGGAGATAATTGAAGCCTTCCTTCTTTAGTCTGTTCTGCAGTGTCGTACAGAGTGTGTCTTAAAGGAAGAAACCTCAAGCTGTCTGTAATACTCCCCAAACCCCTGACCCTGGAGGAAATGGCACAACACTGCTAAGAATAGATCGGCCCTAGGAGGGTCGATCTAAGCAACCGGCCCATCAGTGAGCATGTCCTGCTGTCCTGATGTGTTTTGTTTCTAGCTGACTGCTCAGTGTAATCACCAGGTGCGATGAAATCTCATTATTCCAGGTCCTGATCTTGGCATGACGGTCTGAATAATAATGGCCAGCTAGCGTGTTAAAACTTTGACCCCAGCATTAATTGGGCATGACTTGTTGGGTGCCTGCACTGGAAGAGCTTGAGGGATTTTGTTGCGAGGGATTTTCCTCCCCACTGCAGCTGGTGGGGAGCGTGGGTAGAGTACCAGGGGACTGACAGGTCAGAGTTCATGGCTGCAGTGCTTTGGCCACGGTAGACTGTATTTCCTTTCACTCTCTGGTTACCCAATCTGTGAAACCTGCATCCGAGCCTGCTGTACTCGAGTGCTGATACTGATTGTAGTATTTATTAAATGAAATGCCTATCTATTCAATAAGTCTAGATCGACTGTGAAGGGCCATTAAAACAGGGAAGGCAATAAGAATACTTAGCTATTAAGCAGGACTCTTTGGAGGGTAGACACAAAATGTGAAATTACTGTCCTGTGGGCTCCATGTGCCTGTGTATGTGGCTCTCTTCATAGGCTTTTATGTATTTTGTGTGTGCGTATCTGGGAATGTGCACATGTCTACAGCAAAGCCTAAGGAGCAGACACGGTCGCCCCCTGAGATTAGAGTGCAATAAAGAAGGATGAACGCGTTTGGAAAGCTCCAAAATGTGTTCCAGACACCGCCTTACTGGAAATCAATCCGCTCGGTCAGGCCCCCTGCGTACTGGGTTTAAGTGGGAGTGATGGCAGGAAAGAAGGAGCCAAGTAAAGGAACAGACAGTGCTAGAGAAAAGGAGGGTGGGAGGTAATAGAGGAAAATGAGTAGAAAGGCTAAGCGAGAGGAGCCGATTGAAAGCATTATAGTTAGCTCAGTTAGTGGACTAGCACTCTGAGCAGAGGTCAGTGTGAGTCAAAAGGACAAGAAGGCATAGAGGCGGCTGTTTGGTCTTGTTTGTTTTTTGACGCTCATTGGCTGATGCTGAGCTTCATTGAACAGCCGGGTTCAAAACACCAATATCTCTGCTAGTTTAATAGCGTGCGCACATAAAAGGGAGTCCACTCTTTCTGCTGGAGCCAAACAAAAACCGAGGAGGACGGAGAACGGCTTTTATTTTCCACTTTTATGTGGTCTTCCTGTGAAACTTTCGCCTGCTCTCTTATTTGAGTGCTTGATGTGGTGGGGTTAAGCGAGGCAGAGGTCAACACTCGTATTTGTAGTGCTGAGACAAACACAGAGACTGGCTAGAGTAAATGCCGTGCTGACTTCACATCTGAATAATGGTCATTGTTCTTTGCTGTGAATGTGTCAGAGGTGTCAAATGTGCTTCTTTGGACAATTACACACTGATCATGTTGCCGCTCTAAACACAAAGTGATAGAGCACAAAAAAGATGTGGGTGCTCATCCAAAAGGAGAAATCTGCTGTGGAGGTGTCAAACTCACACATACTGTACAAGAACACATTAGAAAATAGTGTCTTCTTCTTAAACTTTATTGATGAGCTTTAAACACGGTGAGTTAAAAAACAGTGACTGATTTGTCTTGGTGACATTGGAGTACAAACATATTGACAACTTGCAGAGTTTCACACTGCATACTGATAGCGTAGACATTGAACAAGGGCAACTGCAGAGGACTAACGCTTTGACTGCAGAGAAATGTTGTGCACAACGACTGCAACTTATTTATTTTATATAAAGCACTGGCCAGCTAAATGACAGAAGTATAAGGCCAACAAATAAATGTTAACAAGTCCCTTGAGGATCTTTGTGACTTTATTGACACTCATTGGTTCAGAGTGAAGATGTAAATATATAAAATAGGCCACAAAATATAGCTTCATTTTTAAAACATTTTTGTTTTTTTCTGATAATTTATAGCGGTGCTGGGCCAGAGCATATTTAGCAAGCATGACCTCATTTGTCATGTTCCTGAAATATATATTCAGTGTCATAAAGCGCTGACAGCAATGGAAGTAGATATGACCATTGTTAGGAGAATGGCAGATGCCAGTCTCGGTGGCTCAAGCTCCACATAATAATTCAAACAGCACTTTTGCAGACTATCTCTACTCTTTTCACTACACAGAACTGCTGTCTTTCTATTTGAAAGACTATTTATTTGCTTACTAAAACACAAAATAAGCAAAAAATCCAACAAACAGAGCGATTAAGCTCTAGAAATGTCAACCATGCAGTGATTTACAACTGTTGATGTTAACATTAATTATTGCCCTTCAAATGTGCGTCGTAAGAGAAGATGCAGCTCTAAAGGCACCTCAAGGTCAAGATTATGGTTGCTGGCGCCACTGCTTGCTGAATATTTTCATTAAAAGCAGTTCTGACTCTTTATTTCAGCTGATCGTTTACGGCAGCAGCGTGATGTATGTCGACTGAACTATAATAAACCGCCTTGTAATAAATGTACACGTGAGAGCCAGTGCAAGGTTCTATCATGTGCTTTTAATAATTGGTAGACAGCAACAATTTGGCCTTCCCTGCGAAGTAAATACTTGATAGGTGTTAAATTATTAACTTTTTTTGAAGTTTCCAGAGGCCAAACTAATGGCTAATGATATTGTGCCTGGGCAAAGCGGTAAAAGCAGTTACTTAGTAATCTACATGTTGACTTAAGGGTTACCTGATATGCTTTTCCTTATTTTCGCACATATATGCTTATACGTTGGTGTCTGTCTTCTTTAGTCTTTCAGCTCTTCTCTTTAGGGTTTGACACAGAAATGAATCTGCATCCATCTCACCCTATCCCTCCTCCTCCTCTTCTGTCACTAACCCTATGAATGCCCTGCTTCACTTCATCCACGAGTCTTCTCTGTGGTCTTCGTCTTTTCCTCCCACCTGGCAGCTCTATCTTCAACATCCTTTATCCAGTATATCCACTAACCATCCGCTACACATGTCCAAACCATCTCAACCATGCCCCTCTAACTTTGTCTCAAAAGCACTCAACCTGAGCTGTCCATGGTGGATCCTTAAACATGGCCAAAGTTTCAAATAATGAGGCCAATATTTGCACAGGTAATCCCCAGTGGTCCAGACCCTCAGGCTTTAGACTGCTCGAAATGTTCAGTTTCAGATGGTTATTCTCTCTGCTCTGTATGATGTCACTGAATGCTGTCATCCCTGAACGGTCGTCTCAGACAGACACATACACGCATTGAGTATGAACACAGAAGACCCACCATTTACTGTTCAAGTCTTTTGTTTGGGAAGGCCAGCCAGTCGAAGGGACAGAAAAGGCAAAAAGGATCGTTTTGAACTGTAAACTGTGAAGATTTACTCTATTAAAGTCGTTGAGCACATTGTGTTCCCCTTTAATACAGTAATTGACCTAAACAGTGAGTTGATCAAGATATTTCCGCTGCATTTACTTTTAAACACTAACTGAAAACATTTCCACAATGCAATATGATGGGTAATTTCTTCCTCCTCAGGTTTTATATGAGTCTCTGCACAAAGCAGATCCTTATTTGTTGACTCTGACCTACAACTACTGTGAGTGTCAACCAAACAAAAGATTGCTGCTGTTTTATTTTTCATTAAACTCCATGAGGCTGCTTCTCTACAATATTCCAGTCCCTAATGGATAATTAAATATGAGTCTTGGCACTATGAGAAATCACTGTAATCAAATCAGTTCCCACATAAGAGCATTTTCACCTAAGACAACTCTGCTTTCTTGCCATTTTTAAGTATATTGCCATTTCAGAGCTCTCTAGAGTAAAAACCTATATTAACTCAATGATGAAAAGAGGTAAGCTGATATTTCGAGTGTCAACCATTTCCTTGTTTAGTGGTAGTCAGTAAAAATAGATATGTGCTGAAAATATTTATATTGACAAAATGCTGGAAAAACGAGCAGGTATGGGGTAACGTTCACGAAATGAAAGAAGCAAGAGAGTCAGAATATGCGTGCTGTGTGAAAAAAAAAACAAACATAACGTGATCGAAGAGTTTCACATGCACCATACTGAGGTTTATTCATAAGCCAAGCTGTTGCTTGTCATTTGGCCAGGGCCACTTAGAGCTGCTGGGAAAGAAATGATCCATGTCTCCATCTGAATAGAGGACCACATGTTGTCAACTCAATACTTTGCTACTGAAATCGCAGACAAAGACTTCCCTGTAAGGCAAGAAAGCTTGACCTTCAACAAATCACAACTCTTTCACCGCACTGTAAACAGCTCTGTCTGTCTGCCCTCGTGGCTGTCTGCTCTCACGTCTGTCTACAAGAAAGTAAAAGGAAACATATTTTATATGTAACTACCTGAAATCTATCTCCTAATATTTATTTCTTTGTCTATTAAAGGAGGTGTATCTCTGCACTCTAAAAATAAGGTGTTACGTGTTACTGTTTCGAAAAAAAGTTGCGTTGCTGTGTAAAGTCTTACTATATTGGTTGTAGCATATGTGTGTATAGTCTTTCTTGTTTTTGATTCATTTCAAACGATTAAAATTCCAATAAAACAAACACAGGAAATGGAAAACATAATAAGGTGTTCGAAAGGAAGCAGGAGGAAGCAGTGGCTTATCCAGTCCCGCCCTGAGTTTACTAACACAAATACTCTGTCATATCACCAACATATTAATATTCTTATTCTAAGCAATAGCACAACTATAGACTCATAATGTGTGATTGGCAGATACAATAAATTACACATAATTTATGTAGCATCTATATGTTTCTGGATGTGTATTTAATCAATTTTTTTACTTCTATTTTTCATTACATTCTTCTTTTCCGTTTGTTTTTTGTGTTGTGGTCACCTTACGTTACATCACCGTCACCAAAATTTGTTTCCCAGATGGAATTTTGTTCAACTAAACTATAAACACAGACTTGTGCTCCAGGACTGACAAAAACTGCCCATATGACAGATTTTTCATTTAAACCTCTTTATTGAAAATATTGCAACATTTCATAAGAAAACATATCAAATACTGGAAGTGATGAATTGTATCCATCCATCTATTCGTCCACTTTTCTCAGCTATTCTTAGCCAGTTCAAAGTCCCTATCACTCATTCCTATCATATCACAGGGTGAGACGCCCTGGACATCTGACCGGTATGTTGCAATTTAGGATTGCCACTTACTCTGACATGTGTGTATTATGACTGACGGAAGAAGTTGGAGCACCTGGAGAAACCCTGTTCTGTTACAGAGCCATGCTGTGGTAATGTATGCAGAATCTAGCTTGGTATAGTTATTATTACCTGGGGACCTGTAGTATTTTTTAATACTTATGTAGGCTCTCTGGATCTTAGTCACATCTTAGTCTTTCCAGTTTGTAAACTGAAAATAAATTTTATTTATTTGGCAGTAATATAGATAACTAATATAAGTGAGCACTTACTCTAGGCAACAAAGTAGAAAGGAATACTTTGGAAGTGTAAAGTGCACTCTTACTTTTGAAAACATGACACCAATTCAAAACTTTCTTCATTATTTCCTCAGTCAGGTGAATACAAGTGAACCCAGACCGTTTATACACACTGATCCTTTGAGTACACTACTGCACTCCGCCCCCAGCTGTTTTAAAGACATTTTCAAGGTCTTTCTAAGGAAACACCAGGAAACAATAATCTCTGTGTCCAGTAGTTTAAATTGTATCTGGTGGTTCCTATTTCAGGCTTGCCAGGTCTGGAGTTTTGGCACCCAAGGCAATGAGATGAATTGCTTGAGGCAACAGCTTGGGGATAAGCCTGGGGCAGGGCCGAGGCATCCAACAATGATAGAGAGAGAAAGCATGAAAGCCTGTCATCAATCATCACTCCATTAAAATGTACTGCTGGAATGAATGAGAGCTTGATTATTATTGTACGAGAAAGAAGAAATTCATCAATCCTAGTTTTCGTAAATTTCCTTCTTACTGAATTTCTGCTAAATTCCTCCTCCTGAGCAGTATAGTGGCAAATGCAGTCACTTAGCAAGTTCAGAACTAAAAAAAAAATGAAGCTTTTAAGCAATTAAAGATGATCCTAAGAACAGTCTAAATAAGAACGTGATTGTAGGGAAGGTTGAGGCTTGCTGAGGAAAGCTGCTGCATTTTGACACCTTGCCATAGCCTCTGACAGTCCACCCCCATGTAGATAGGTAGACACCAATGAGCTCATTTAAAACAAGACTGTTGCTGCGGCAAGGCTAAAAGTCAGACAGCCACTTCTGACAGGTGTCAAGGTGCCCGATTGTATCCTCAGCAAAGGCACTGTACCGCACTTCCTTTTACCTTCAGGTGCCATATGGGACACGGAGGGATGTGTTTCAATGCTGGAAAAATGAAGTATTTATAGTTCTTTTACAAAAATAATCATTTCCTTATTGAAAATCACAGGACACATTTGAAGAACATCTGTCATAACAGATTGCTATCATCAGTATTTCTATTGGTCTAATTGATCATTTGTGATTCTAACGATACTTTCAGAGTGGAATAGCAGTAATTGAGAAGGATGATTTACTGAGTTAAAGAAACACTTCAGCTGTGTTTATAAAGCTTTATAATTTATATTGTTACGATGATCTGCTTCGGTCTTACAATTTTAGAATTTAGCATAGATATAAAATATATGTATGGCTGTGTAGTATATTTGTGTCTGCTTGTGCATCTTTGTTAAATTTCTCATTCTCCACAAAAGCAAAATTTGAAAAGAATAGAGTCACAAGAAATCAGGGTATCACACTGTAATAAAAAAAGAGCAACAAAAGCTGTGTAGTATGTGAATTCTGGATTAATAATGATTCCTGATCTTAAATTAGTAAATCCAGCCAAAATGCTGCTTTGAGACTGCTTCGATAAAATGCATAAATCAAACAAACGGACCAAAAAAAAAAAATAAAATCTCATACCTGGCTGCTATTCCCTTTATAGTCAAGTTGTGCACCAACACATCAATCCCAGTGGTTTGTTCTTGCTTGGAACAGTCTTTGGAAATGCTGTTTTGTACATGTGGCAGTCAATACTTGAAACTCATGACTGATCTCCTCCAGTGTAACCTTTAAACTTGAATTTCATTTTGGGCAAGACTAAGAGATTGCAAGGTGTTCAAAAAAATTGTGTTGCTTCAGACAAAAAAACAAAACAAAACAAAAAACACAGTTTTTGACATACAGTGGGTTAGTACATTGTCATTATGGAGGACCCACAATTACAGACATGTTCTCCCTCTGGTGCCAAAAGGTGTGTATGGATGTAACTTGCAGTAAAGTTGTGACCAGAGACCACGGAAAGTGAACAACATTCCTTAATTTCAAGCAATGATGAGTGAAATATCTGCGAGTAGGTTCTGAGTTAAACTGTTCTCAACTTCGAGGCAAGCAACTGAAGCAACTACTAACAAGAACGAAGGATGTTTAGGTCAAGGTTGTAAATACATTACAAAGTTACCTTGGCAACCGCAGCCTGGAATGACCGTTAGTGACCGAGCGTCGGCGACAAAGCCACAAGTGATGAGCGCTGCACTTCCTGTATGGACGCCCATTTCATTGTAGAAATGGGCGTCCATACAGAGAAATGGAACTCTGACCCTCGCCGACAGTCAGATGCTGGGGAGTAAATTCATCTGAATTCATGATGCTGACGTTTATAAGTGTCAAAAAAACTGGTAGACTCAACTCTTGCTACTGGCGAGACCCTTTGAAATAAAACTCCGTGGCTTGAGCCTGTTGATGATCCTTGCAGCCTCCAGAATGTTGCTGCTTCTGCTCCGCAGAGCAAAATCACAAATGCACCTAAACGAGTGTAACACAGAGCTCACGACATCATGTGATATCCCGATAAAAGCTACTGGCACTCTTCCCATTAGCTGTGCTCCATTTGTCTTCATCACTGACAGTCTTCCTCATCAATCTAACATATGCCCACATATTGGTATTTTATAGTTTAGCCACAACTAATTGCCCGACAACATAAATTCAGACATTTCAGTGTTTTTCAGCACAATTAAGCATATTTCACTTCCTCCCCCTCCTGACATGGAGTGTCAATATAATTAGGCAGTATTTCTTTTACCCATTTGCTTTGCACTGCCAACAAGTCATTTGATGAGTCCAAGCACAGCATGTCCTGTCACTGAGTGAATGTGTGAAGGAAAACTTTTACCTTCGCAACATTTTCATGCCTGTCTGCTTCCTAGAAAACAACAACCACAAAGAATCAACTCATGAGTCTAATTAGAGCCACAAAGTGGTAACAATGGCTGCTCAGAGATACCAAGAGACACGTAGGAAGCCAGCCAACGTATTTATTTATTTGTTTATTTATTTGGCTGTTTTCATTTTCCTAGCACACATCGCTAAATCTTAATGTAACCAAAACCTCAAAAACACAGCTAGAGAAGCTAAAAGATGACAAGGTGTATCCAATTAAAGGTTTGAAAATGATCATGATGTGGCTCAATGGAAATTGCTGATTACAATAAATCTTTAGGCTTACAACGAAAGTAAGATTTCCTGTGTTCTGGGTTTTCACTGTTCAAGATGTAACCTTATAGCTACCATAATAGACCCAATGGGACAAGTGTTGCAAAAAGTTGTTATTGATAATTAAATCTTTATGCTTTAGAGCTGGATGTCAGTATTTAGGATAAATATATCACAGACATATCTAGTCTGAGTCTGTGAGAAAGAACATTTCTTGAGAAAGCATTACACAAACTGTGCTTGTGTATTTGTGTCTAATATGTGCCAGGCTGGAGTGCACACTGGGGCCGTGTGTTCATGTGTGTGTATGTGCATATGTGTGTAGTCTTTAGCTCCCCTGCTGACAGTGTGTGGGTGACGGATGGCAGTTGTGCATACTCCCTGTTGTGTCACACGGACACAAAGACACACGTGCATTTAACTTACAGTTTTAATAACCATCTATGTTACACAGACATAACCAAGATGACAATGCTTTCTAATACAGTATGCTAACACTGTGTTTATTCCCACTAATCTGGACAACACTGCCTCCAAGCAGAAGGACCTGTTACTAATGAGACAAGCTTTTTGTGGTTTGATTTAAACCAAAAAAAGTCTCAACAGTGTATTTTATCAGGTTATACTTCTGAAAAGTATTTTCCCACTGCGGTCCAGCGATAACTATGGATTACACATCTCTGATGCTATACGCTATACGCTTTAAATACTTTGCGAAATTTGATTAAGGTTGGAATTGTGCAATTACGCTGTAAAGTCCATTAGTTAATAGTTTTAATTACAGACATACCGAAGTGAAAATGTAAGTAATTAAAGTAAAAACACCAGTCAACTTCAGATAAATGAAAACATGTTCTATATGCCATAGTCTGATTAAAAGTGTGAATGAATGATGGCATTCAGGGTTTTCAGATTTTCTTAATATGAGAAAAAACCTGCTGTCACACAGATCTTTTGTTTGTGTCTGTCACAGTTAATCCTCTTCTAATAACACAAGCACCAGCGACTTTAACTCATGTGCGCAATGATTTATTATCACATGAATGACTGTTAGGTGGTCTTTTTGTACCTCCTTTTTCAAATTATTCATCCATTGCCTTACCTCCTTATCCAGCTCAGTTCATTATAGGGCAAAAGGTGTGATGCACCCTGGACACATCACATCAGCCAGTTTAAAATTCTTTGGGCATTCACTGGAGTATTGTTGTCAGATAGAAGATGGAAATAAGAGCATGGCCTACCCGCTCACTGTGAGGTGTTTCAGTGTTTACAGCTTGAGCATTTGGTGTTGTAGTTAGTAGGCACAAAGACTACTGACAGTGTTGGTGAGAGCGGTGGTGGAGTCGTTAATTTCAAGTCACTCAAGTGTAATGTTTTTCATTATTTCAGCCAAATTTATTAACTGGATACATTTTCTTGATAATGATCACATGAGAAAATTTGGAGAGACAAAAATTGGAGAGATAAGGTATCTGAAAGAAACTTACAATGATGAAGTTTTTAAGAAAACAATGCTTTAATTCTAAGTGATTTTAATAGGTTGTTATTGGAAGTTTGGTAGCCTGAGATGAGGATGAAACAACTAAAGGACTTTGAGCCTCAAGGAGCAGTCTGGGCATGATGTCAGGAAGTGGTTTGTTTGACCACCTGGCATTAATGTGTTTGATCCTGTCTCAGGTGGACAGCTTCTAGTAGAGGCGCAAATGCACCCATGCATTAAGGATGCATTGAAATGTGATTCCTCAGACCATACTTCAAGGTGATTAGAGCAACATATGGCCGTATTCATTTAGAAGTGTATACAGAAATGTGTGCATAAACATTGAAGGATTCAACTGACATCTTCTCTGTAACTGTATGTACTTACAGACATGTGAAAAAGAAAGTAGGTAAAACCTTTCTATTTTAGCACTTGATCAACTGATAATCATCAAATGTGAGCGACTCTATAAAAGCACAAACTTTTCCATTTTGTGGATCTGCAGCATTCAGGTGTGTGTTAATACAATGCCAAGAAGGAATGACATCATCAGTGATTTTAAAGAACCAGTTGTGGCTGCCCATCAAGCTGGAAAGGCTTAAAAGATTATTCCCAAATCTTAATGTAACCAAAACCCAGTGAAGGTCAGACATCAAGCTGATTGAGCTGCTTGAGAGATTTTAAGAGAGTGTCCCTAAAGTAATGCTTACAAATCAATGAACTGAAACAATGCAGTATAAAAGAATGGCCCAATATTGCTCCACAACAGTGTGAGAGACTGATAAAATCATTCATAAAACAATGGCTTCAAGTTACACACTGAATCACGGGTGTGCTTAGTTTTTGTCAATCAATGAAATGCTGTATAAATTTAGAACCTGGCAAGGCTCAGACCATTTTGTATTATGTCCTAATATGTCAAACCTTGGATTTGAAAGAGGATGTACTTTCTTTTTCACATTAATGTATTTCTGGCACATTCGAGACTGGAAGTTGTGCCTTGTGGTGGTTAAAAACATCAGTGAATTTAGTCTTTTTAAGTAGAAATGATGTGAATGTTCACTTTATTATAGAGCAAGGAAAGTAAACCTGATTGCAACTGATCACTCAGTACACATGTTAGCGTAGTTTAAGAGTGTGAAGATGAGAGCACCTGTAAAATAATGATCCCGGCAAGATAAAAACACTGCAAATTTGTGGTTATGTTCATTTAACGAAACACAGTTACAGTAATCAGACTGAGTCTTTTTAAAATTACAGCTGTAATTGTTTTTTCACTGAATTAACTGACTTAGATAAGATATAATTAATAACGGACGACATAATCATATTTATAGTGTTTGATATTCAACAATACTATCATCAGTGGAATGCTATGTGAATTTAAAGTCAGTCTTTCCATTATTTGTTGTTCTGTTGAGCTTGAAATGTTCCATTTCTTATTCGGGATAAATCACTTCTACAACCATCTAAGGATTGTGACACCACAAGAACGCTGTTGAAGTCAGATGTGATCTGTTAGGGTCACACATAGGTCTTGACAGTCATTGCTCACTTGACTTAAGGTGTGAATTGGTGTGAAACTATGAGTTAGGATGGTGTAAGTATCATATTCCGTCTATTCTATTATCCTCCATCCTGCAATAATACTCCAGTGAATAGTTTAATTTTGATTTGAATGAGTTATCCTTAAAAAACCCCCAACTTATTAGAGTATTACTTCTTGTTTAGTTTAATTATTTTTGTTTAGTTTATTAAGATCCCCATTAACAAATCTTTATATTTTATTAAGAATGCACTACAATTATATATACGTATACTACATGTACCATAACTACTGTAATTTCACTACAACTGAGGAGACACGCAATGTCATAAAAAACAAAACACATATACAAAGAAACATTACAATACAACATAAATTTCTCCTTATATCAGGGTAAGCTTTGTTTAATTTTATAAAACACAATATTTAAATTCAACATCCATTAACACAATAACCCAGATTTATATTAACAGTTTGTACCTGTGGTCAGGTGTCATAGCAAATCATTCGGAAAGTTTTTTAAACCAAACCTAAATTTCGATCTGTTTTGTTGTGTTATCTCTTTCAGCAATTTTTGTCATTGAAATAAGCAGTCAGAGTCCTGAGGTTTATTTTTACAGGCTATTAACATATTCTCTATTATTCTTATATTTACTAGATCCATATTAAAATTAACATTTTTATCCTTTGTAATTAGATTTTTAATCAAATAATACGATATATCTTCATCTAGTCTTGGCACATTATTTATTACATATGTACTTTATTGGGAATTAATAAAATAATTTGCAACATCAATTTATTTAGTTCAGAAATTACTTTCAGTCTCCATATTTTTTATGT
This sequence comes from Haplochromis burtoni, assembly GCF_018398535.1. NCBI lineage: Eukaryota > Metazoa > Chordata > Actinopteri > Cichliformes > Cichlidae > Haplochromis > Haplochromis burtoni. Next base: position 6,650,441 of record NW_024582364.1, read on the forward strand.
CTGCCCATTAAATCATTTAATATTTTCCCTTACTATTTTTTTATGTCAGTTTTATTTTCTTAATATAACTAAAATATATTATAACTAATATAATATAACATCTTTTTCCTTCTCCTGAAAGTCATTTTTGAATAATGACTTTACATCATCAGTGTGTTTTTTTTCACCTAAAAAACTTGATGTATAAAATGCAGCGCTTCTGTGAGAAACAAAATTGGACAAAAACAACGGATGTAGTTAAAAATGATACAAATATAAACTCATACATGTAAACTGACTTTTAATTTCTTTTATTTTTCAGTTTGTAAGGTTCAATAATCACTCCAGTTAAACAAAACAGAATTTTCCTTGCAATTATTTCATGGTTCAGGCTTTGCAGGGCTAACGTGGTAATAATATTTATTAATTTGCAAAATATCAGCCAATGTGATTTAAAACCAGGTTTAATGGCTACTAACTTTGTCCATTTGCACTCTACCACATACTTCTTGATTTCTTTGTCCAGCTGTGGCGTTCTGACATTTCTGGTGATAAACTTTCTCAATGATTCCTTTCAACGTCTGCCATAAATAAAGCGTGACATTTTGCTTTTTTTTTCATGTTTTATTTAGTATAAAACATCTGACAGACATAGATCACAAATCTGAGCATCATCCATAAATTTATACTGTCTAGAACATCACTTAAGGACAGATGGCGTTCTGGTGACTTTCTCACCACTACTTTTAGATTATGATCACTACAGTCTATCAGTATAGATATGTCTTGCATGCGTTATTGTGCAGCATTGGTAAAGATGGGATCAGGACAACAAGAGATTGTTCTGCAATCTGTTTCCTGACATATTCTTGTTGGAGCATTAATTAAATTACTTAAGCTAATCGACATGCATTTGCTAAAGTTAAGAGTTTATTTTTCATAGGACATCTTTGCAAATTCCATTCGATATTCAGGTCATCCAGGAAATTCATCTCATAATTAAGATCACACACCTGATCTAACACATCACGCTTAGTGTTCAGGTAAACTTTTTTGTTAATCAATGCGTAAAATTTTTATCTAATTGCATTCTAACTTAAGGATACTAAATATATGAAAAACAGATACATTGGGTAATTTAATATTATATTTAAAAAATAACCATACAGTTTACCTCATTACCTCATCATTATATGCCTTATTTAATTCTCCTCACAATATATCGTCCTTTTCTTTGTATCATCTCCATATTTGGCAGGTCTCTTTGTCATTGACACCTCAGTTAGGTTGAATCATCTGAATAAAAAAAACTTCTCTGCCGTTTTACGATCTCTGAGTCTTTCCATTTTGTGGCTGGATGAACTATCCCATGTTAAATCCGAGGATGGGGCCCTTCTTTTGCCGTTTCAGCGGTCAAATCAGGGAAGCTCTGGACCTTCATTCCTCGAAAGTGATGAAAAACTTTAGAAATCATTTCTTCCAGTAAATGATTCCAATAATTTCTTCCAGTAATGCATCAGTTCATCCAGTAATGTATAAAAATGTACAAGGAGGAGATGCTAGATTCAGTATGTGGTACGAATATTTCCTCATTTTCTTGGCATCTTTTGCAAGCATTAAAATCAGAGCCTGATGGCTGTTTTCCCAGCTCACCATATTTGTGTATTTTGCTGTGTGTGTGTGTGTCTCTGCCTGTGTGTGTGTGTGTCCCTTTTATAAATGTGACAGGGTATCTTTTGATAGAGTGACTGGAAATAGAAGCTGACCTTAAAAATGTGATGGATGAGTGGGTTGGATGCAGAATACTAAAGCTGCCGGCGTCAGGCTCCGGCCCCTGTTGGCTTATAGCTTAAGGTCATTGCGCGGTGACAGAAACGGGAATGGGGAGGGGGGGGGGAAGACAATTCATCTCGCAATGGCCTGAACCTTGATCCCTCATCACAACTCTGTCTGGGCCTCCTTGTGTTTTTGCGCAGCCAGACATGTCATGGCGAATTAGGCAAACTCACTCGCCAGTAATTGGTTTCTGGGGAAGGTTTTAGACTGACATTAGGAAAAGAGTGGCTTCCTTCTCTTGTTAATTGAGCCAGTGGTTAGTGTCAAAGAACATGGCAGAGTTGTTCCCCCAGTGAACAATGGCATTAAGAGTATCCGTGCTTAAAAAGTTTCTGCTTCTCTCCTTGTCAGGTCATCGAAAACCTGTCTAGTGTGCCACTGTGTTCTGCGAGGATTTGTATGTATCATTATGAAGGAAGATTAAAGGATAATGGATTGAGTAAATGCTGCTGTACCACCTCATGCGATTGCAACTGATTTGCTCAGAATAATGTCAAACTGTTGTATCACGGCGGATGGGTCTGCTGGGTATGCAGGCAGCTGTTTAAACTTTTATCTTGCCAATGCATTTTTGATGTCATGACCCTTCAAGCAGTTGAGAGGCAAAAGAAAAGAGGACGCTTACACTAATATGTTTGCACATGTATGTCCATTATGAATTCATTATGGGCAGCAAGTTCAAAGATGTTGACTCGGTAAATAGAATTTAAATTCATATAACGATTTACTGGAGGAAGGTCCATGAGTGTCTGTCTTTGTTCTTGTAACTGTCTAGTCAAAAACCACAATGTCCTGGTGTGTCTATGTGTGTGTGTGTGTGTGTGTGTGTCCATATGTATAAATACATAAGCTCATATCTGCAGAGGAAATATAGACATCTCAGAACCCAGCAGGCACTCTTTTTGATTATAAATTCTCTTAAAGGCAGCATTGCTTCTTTTGAAACTTTCTCAGTGTTATTTTGGGGAAGCTAGTACAAACACCGTTCATTTTAGCATTCACACCTTTTCACAAGCGTGGAGCTGTGTGTCTTTGTGCGTTTGCAGGAGTTGAGGGACAGGTGAATTACGTTTTTTAGCAGCTGCACTTTGAAAGGCACCCTTTTTTTTAAAGCAACCTTAAACACACCCCAGGTGATTTGAGTTGGTCATTTGGAGGTAATAGAAAGAAGTTTTTATGAACACTGAAATTTTATCATGTTTTATTCATGTGACATTTGGCAAACTTTTTGACATACAAGGTTGCTAAATTTCTAGACTTTTGTTTTTCTCAAGCATGTTGCTGTTAATTTGGTATCAGATGGTAGTTGTGGCACTGGGATACTGACTGTCCCTGAAGCTCACGATTTTCTATGCTTTACACTCTCTGAATTCTCCTCACACAATTTTGTGCTGGCTTTCTTTTTTTTTTTTTTAAATGGTTCTCTGTGCTGGATCACATTCATAGGGACAGCTGTTTCTTTCCCTTGATTACAGATACTTGTATCTGGATCCTAGTCCTCCTCTTACCTCTCCCTTTATTTATACTCTCTCTGTGTCTTGTCTCTGTCATGTTTCTTTGCCTCATTTTGCCTGTTTGGTGTCTTACTTTGATTAGTCTGTCTCTCCCCCTTTCCTGAGGACAGACTACCTTTATGTAGTCTGTCCTCTTTCCAGAAGAGGAGGTCCAGGGGTTCAGGTCCTAACTACCTACACTTCACAGCAGAGTTGGCACATTGTCTGAAGAAGATTTATAAGCCCCTTGAGGTGTAGTTAGGTTTAGAAAACATGCAGGCTCAGACCAATACAAAGCCATCAAAAAAAAGAAGACTAGAAGAGAAAATAAAGCAGTCACCCTGCTTTATTTTCTGAGTAGTTGAAAGTATGTGATTATATTTGAGTTCTTCCAGTTGTCTGTCTGATAAAACAACTAATGTGAAACTTTGGTTGTGAGAAAATGCAACAAAAAAGCATTTTGATTAATAAACACTTTGAATTTGATAAATGCAACACACAATGTTCCAACACACGCACATGTAGTGTTTTCTGTCTTAGCTGCAATAGCCTTCTAAAATGTGCAGCTCTCATATGAGCCATGATGGCCTCAGCCTAAAAAAGTTTAAACTTTTCTACAGCAGATTCAGCTTTCATGTTTTGAAAAAAGCCTTTTAGAATATGAACACTTATAATATAAAGTTAATGACTCATCTTCTACACATTGATTGACACAAAGTGTTTTAGAGATGCTTACTGTGTACCTATGGCAGCTACGGTACGTGATACAAAAGAAAGACCCAGTCCTATCACGCTTTTGTTTTTGTGTCATATTTTGTAAATATTAATTTCACAGTTATCTGAACTTTCTGGCATGGTGGTACAGTGATTAGCACTGTTACCTCACATCAAGAAGGCTCATGGTTTAAACCTCCCCTTTGGCTGGGGCCTTTCTGTGTGGAGCATTTTCTTCCCTTCGTGGCTGGGTGGGTTTTCTCCGATGATTCTAAATTGGATGTGAGAGCATGTGATTATCCATCCCTCTATGCCCTCCTCCTGCACTGTAATGGAACTGGGAATTCAATGTAAATATAGGCCTTTTACAGTGAGTTGATGACATAACCAGGAATTATCTCTTTATTTACCCCAGAGGCAAGTTTCCGTCAGGGAGTGTTTGTTGATGGGAAGTGAGTGAGCGATCATGTCTGTGTCATTTCATATGTAATTCCTGCTGATTCATCTGTCTAGTCATTGGCCATTAGTCCATTAGTTGTTTACAGGTTTATACACTCACTGGTCATGTTGTTAGGTGTACCTGTTCAATGGCCTGTTAACACAAATATCTAATCAGCACAGCAGATGACAGCAGCCTTTAGGCATGTAGGCATGGTCAAGGTGAACTGATGTCAGCTAAGAACAGAAAACTAAGGATTCAATTTGACATTGGACAACAGAGGAAAACACTGGAAAAACATTGCCTGGCTCTTTCTTGGCACACTTTAGAGCCCTTAGCACCAGCTGAGCATCATTTAAAAAAACACAATCTACCTGTTGGCCATGTCCATTCCTTTATGAGCACAGTGTACACATCTTCTGATGACTGCTTCCAGGAGGATAAGACACAATCTCACAAAGCTCAAATCATCTCAAACCAGTTTCTGAATGATGGCAATGGATTCCTTGAATTAAAATGACCTCCACAAACACCTGATCTCAATCCAGCACATTTAAGAACAGGAGATTTGCATCATAGATGCCTAGCTGACAAATCTGCAGCAACTGTGTGATGCTATGATGTCAGTATGGATAAAAATCTAGCACCTTGCTTGATCTGTGCCCTGAAGACAGCCCTGAAAGCAAACGAGGATCCAGCCCAGTACCAGCAAGGTGTACCAAATAGTATCCAGTGAGTGTAGGTGTACACGCTGTTAGCAGTACACACTGCACTTTTGGTGGGGGAAATTTTAAGAAAACAAACCTTGATTTGCAAGAGCACAATAAGTTAAGTGTAGTAGTGAAGTTTATGTCTACAGGTTTCTGGGAGTATATGTGGGTGTGAATACATGTGGGTGTCTTGAGGTATTGCGTACACTTTGTAAAAACAGTTCAAAGTATCTCAAGTTTCTAATATGAAAAGATGAAAAAGCATAACCTTGACGATGATGACTGTACACTGTGCTTTAATGCATTCCCTCTTATTCAGTGACACATTATCGGCTCCAGGCGTAATTTTTTAGACGTCATCGTCCTCAACATCTGTGAAAAAGTCATGCTTGAGCTCATCAGTGTAAAATAGACATTGACCACATTGATCATGCAACTGCCTCATTTCCTGTCAGTGGAGTGGTAGAAAGTATTTGGCTCAAACTCCTCTTCAGAATAAGCGCATTCAGCAGGAGACATTAGAGATGCAGTCATAATACCTTTTGATAACCAGTCAGACGAGAAAAGAAATGGACAGATGAAGGATTGACGGGTGGATAAGTCCTGAGAATCAGAGGACCGCTGGTAAGACACAGCGCTTGTCAGGATTTACAGGCTCTCAATTTGTTCTGGGTGGGTTGGTGTGCAGGTACAGTTCTGATTTGTGAGTCTAATGATATCACTATAGGTTGAGTGAAACATGAACTCCTGTTGCACTGTGAAATAAATGCAATCAAAAATAAAAATCACTCCCCATCAGAGGATCTTTTTAAAAGTCTAATGGTCCTGTTCCAGAAAAGGTTGTGTGAATTATTATTAATGTGCTTTGACTGACAGCATTCACATCCTTTCACAGAATTACCACAGCCTTTATAAATACTTTCCCCCTGCATTTGCTTGTGTATAAAAAAACAATTTCTGTCAATAAACTCGCCTTATAACTGTAGGCTTCCTTTTTTTTCTTATGCTAAGTAGATGGCGAGAGCTGACATTGTTATTTAACCACAGTGCATGCAGGGTCACTCTGTTTACTGAGGTTGTTTCTTACTATATCATTATTACACGCTGATGTAGGATTGGTCTGTGCATCGTATCTGTAACTCTGTTTTGGAAGGCTTTATTTTCTTTTGAAAAGCATGACAACGTTATCATTCTCTTATCTTCTGTGTATTTATTATGATGATTTTGAGGATGTTAATGTGGACAATAGAAAACTATTTATTTTGATAGGTATTTGTGTTAGGTGAACAAACAAGCTTTCAAAGTAGAATTCAGTACGTTAAACAATGATGCCTCAATCAAACATCAAGCCACCAGCTTAACTCTGCAAGCAGCATGTTGTCCATTCATTTTCATTCAGTCATTCATTATTTTTAACCACACATTTTCCAGTATTTTGGTATTTAATGGGGCATTTTAGATTCAAATTATAAATTTTAAAGAAAAAAACTTGCAAATTCAGCAAAAAATCAAACAAACTCTTTAATCTGTCATTTTTCCTTTTTAGTCAAGAGGGTTAAGTAGGGAAAAAATACATATAAACTCATTGCTTCCATGGGAAACTTGCTGTGATGAAAGTGTAGAAAGACTGCATACAAGAAAAAAAGGCTGACGTCGACCACATTACTTGTTAGCAACCTATCAGCTGAAAGGATGACATTTGCTAGTCCGGATGTTTAACGTCAACCACTAAACTGGCCTAAAGTTAGTCGGTTTATCCTAAAAAGTTCTGAAATAATTCCTTTCAAACAGACATTCTGATATAATAAGTTAGGTTAATAAGGAAGGAGGCAAATGCTGGCTTCAACTTTGGAGGTGGGGAGATGTGGTCATTACTTTGATTCTTATTGCACGAAAGGGTAAGAGGGTGACAGAAACAGCCATATTATACTGCTAACACAATATCTTTGCACCGACAGCATACTCACACAAAACTGACACACAATTACGCTTGTAGTATTGGCGCCTCCATTTCTACCTATACATGTTTCTACAGCAGACTCTGAGTGCTGATTGCTTTGAAGTCTCTCTGGGTTGGTTTTCAACTTTGCTTTGTGCTTTTATATTTTTTTTTTCAAACTTAAAAACTACAAAGACCCACTGTATGTAATGCATTTCAGTCCATGTTGCAGAATAATTCAAAAGTAATGTAACAGTTTCCAGGGAGTAATATAGTAACAGAATGCATGACTTAAAAAGTAACAAGTAATGAGTAATACATTACTATTTTGAGTAACAACCCCACACTGCCACATCTGTGAAAAGTTTGACATTTTGGGAAACATTTAGAGGAGTAGGCTTTATTGGTGAGAGTTAGATGTGTAGATGAGCAATAGTACTTTATATTGTAAGGGAGCCAGTTAGCTTTGGGGAACAGTTAGCTTTGCTCTGTTCAGAGCTATATTTCCCTTCCAGTCCCTCTAATGTCAAAACACAATCAATGTAAGTCTGCCAAATACAGAGTCAAAACTTAGTATTTTAACTAGTGAATGACACATTGTCTCCTGTATGTATTTTGTTCATTTCTTCAGTGCAGTTGGCACAGTAGTGCACATTTGTCCAGGGACAACATTATTGTTTACTATTGTGACTATGGAAAAGCTCTGATTAACTTTAACTAGCCTATATCGCTTCCTTGAAGCCTCAGATTGATCTTCACTGGTGTATAAGAGCAGTTGTAGAGTGTGTTCACAGCGGTCGGTCGTTTGGACCTGCCTCCTCAGGGTTTGTTGTTTGCATGCTCTGTTTGCTGCTGACTAGACAGATGAACTTATTTTGAAAAATGCTGACCTATCCAGGTGGTATAGCGGTGGTTAACACTATAACCCACAGAAAGATGGTCCAGTCTGCCTGCTGGCTCGGGCCTTCCTGGGTGGATTTTGCATGCTCTCTCGTACTCTCTTTTGGGATAATGCATGGCCCTGCGGTTGCCCAAAGACATGAATCTTAGGTAAATTGGTAGTAATTACCAGTAGGTGTGAATGGTTGTCTGTTTCTGTGTGTTGGCCACGTCCCATGAGGTGGAGAACCATTTGAATCTTAATTTAGGTTATCATGTTTAGTCCAGTGCTCCCACAGTGAACTGTGAGTTTTAGGTCACAGCCAGTGTTGCCAACTCCTCAGTAAGGAAAATCGCTATTGGTTGTCCTAAAAGTCGCTAGAAGTCGCTAAATGA
>NW_024582364.1:6674890-6697130 GCF_018398535.1 Haplochromis burtoni
GTTTTCGTTAACTCAGGGTATACTTACTCAGTTTTTCCACTAAACCGGCTTCCTGAAACAGGGCCCTGCACTTAAACCTTCAATGTAAAACAGTTTTTCTTGGTTTGTGTCATTCTAAAAGTAACAAGGATACTCAGTATCAGAAGGATCAGGTTTAAAATATATATTGAGTCCATTTAACACATGTTTATGCCGTTGCCAAGAGAAAAGTCAATGAAAAGCATGAGAGGAGAGTTATGAGGACCTGATTGCTCACAACATCCTATTGTGTTATTGGTTTTTGTAATAGCATAACCACCTACTATTGCTATAATATTGCTCTGTGTTTAACCATGGGTGGAAGAGCTAACAAAAGGGAGAACAGCCTGATCCACTGAAGTGAGGCCATGGATGATCAAAGCAGCGTGAAAACCCTCCTGATTTAATGAGGACAATATAACTTTTGTTATTTTGTTCTTGTTTACCACTAATACAGTACGCAGTCAGCAGTATTTGGGATTAAGATGCAATGTTTACGTTACAACTATGTGGCAATTACATTCATTTGGGTTAGTTTTACCATCTCTGTTCGATGTTACAATGGAGGACATTCGTTTCTTCAAAGGTTTTGAACCTGATTTTAGAAAATAAATTATTCATATTTTAAAAAAAATTTCTTTTGACTTTTGTGTGCTGTACTGTATATGCAGCAGATTCAATTTATTTTGTGCATTTTACCCAGGGCAGGGTCATACTTGTGCCCTGCAGGTCAATGTTGCTGAGTGAACAAAAAAACAAAACAAAAAAAGTTCTTCAGATGCCATTTAATCAGTGCTGTAACCTCTCAGTCTCAGTCTTTGAGTGTCTGCCATCAAACAAGTATTCCAGCTACATTTTGCTGTTCCATGGTGCTTTAGAGCCAAATCCAGTCTGTAAGTGGTTTTATATAATATGACATGCACAGTATGTCACATACACCCCAGCATCTGTTCAAGCAATGGCAAAAAATCTATTTTGCAGGTGTTGGAATGGGCTGCGTGGCATTTTTACAGCCTTTTTCTAATCTTATTGGCCATTCAAACTGCTACATTTACACATACACATGCACATATTATGTTCTCATATATTTCCGTATGGCACTCTTCTGTACGATTAAGAACTTTAGTTACCTTGCATGCACACCAACAGCCAATCTAAAATCCCTAATTAAACTATCATGCATGGCAGGTGCAATGAAAACAGAGAAATGCCTGGAGACCAGGTGATTCAAAGTCAGAACCTTGTTGCTGTGAGACCATAGAGCTTAATCTGGTCAAATACCTAATTATTCCTAATGATATTTTGGAATTTGGAATTTACTGGAACGATAGTAAAAAAAAATGTTTAGAACTAATTTTGTACCCAGTAAACTGTTTTCTAGATTTGAATTCTTTATTCCTGCTGAAACGCCACAGAGGTGGTGGATGTGGTGGGTGCTGCTTGCTTATCTCTCTGAAGCTGAATAATCAGATCACAGACAGCTTTATGGCAGGTGGGGGACCTCTTTTGCTTTCTGTTTTTACAGGAAACATGCAAGTGTCTGAAATCAAATGGCAACCTGCTAGCTGTTTTTATGGGAGGTCAGGCAGTGATCTCCCATGAAAAGTGTCTACACTGCAGACAACAACTCTATTGCTGCACGAATGCTATGCTAAAACTGTCCTCAGATCCTTTGATCTATGGCCTTAATGAACATTTTCTTGGCTTTCTGGACTCGGTCGATAGTTTCAAGTCTGACTGAACGTTTAGGTTTATTTTTATTGTGATTGATATGCTGGTACTGTTGGGTGTGTCAGATCCTCCCCTCGCTTGTGACACCTGCTTAAAAAGCTAAGATGGCAGTCGTACATGCACGCCATAAGGCTCATCTTGAGACTTCACAAATGAACCAATGACATCACAGTGGTGATCTATATTTTATATGCAATCTATAAATTAGATTTATGGCTCCCTTACAATCACACCCGCTACACTGTTCCTGGCATTGAAGTTGTTAGTCATAGCTGCTTTTTTTTGTCTGGTTACAGGCAAAAAATAAATCCTCTAGACCCTCTTTTGAACTCCCTGTGCTTGCTTACAGCCCAAGGATGTCCTAGAATCTATTTTTCCTCTGTAGCCTGTGGTAAAAAGGCATAAAGGGGAAATATGCTATTGTGATTATTTGGTGTACCCACACTTATGACATCTTTTTGTAAAACTTGGTGTGTCTCCTCTAATATGAGCCCATTTCACTGTGTCCTCCTGCTAGCAGAGCTGCAGACCTGGGTATACATAAATTTATATTTCTAATACAAGTATTACAAATATACATAAATATATAAATATTAGTGTGGAATGTTCAACATCCCTCACACTTACAGCATTGATTGTCCTGCTTCAGTTCACTTCATTGTTTCTGATTTAAACTTAGTGTTATACTAAGTGTTAAATTTAGTGACTTTTAACTACTTTTTGTCACAAGAAATTTGACAAAGGATACCAGAGACCAGAAATTTTGTAGATGCCAGCAATGGCAGTAGAATCACAAATTTCTCAGTTAATTAATTAAAAGACTCAATGAAATACCAAAGCAAAATACTCCTTTCTTAAAATGTCATTTTTATTTAGGGGTCATTGCAAACCACTTATTTAAGGTAACATTATATTTTGTGTCAGGACACAAACTGAAATAGAGTGGTTTCTGAACAGGTTTCTCAACAACTAACATTACATTACAGTAGAACTTGTGCTAGCTTAAGCTTTTAAATAACATCAGCCTCTGCAAACATTTCAGCCTATGGAGTGTTGAATTTAAAACAACAATGGCAGCAATCAAAAGGATATTGTAGGGCCTAGCTTACAATATAAAGTGCCTTGAGGCGACTGTTGTTGTGATTTGGCGCTGTATAAATAAAAGTGAACTGAATTGAACTGAATAATATTTTGGATGTTGTATAGATAGGTGCTTGGTTAAACTGGAAATATTTCCTACCTTGGTCTGAAAAGCACATCTGCATTCTGTGCATATTGTCTCTAGTGTATCAGTTATCGCCCGACTCTTACTGCCTTTCTTATCGGTGAGTTTAGGTAAGGCCAAAGCGGTAGCTTGGAAATAAATGTTATTTTCAGTCTTGAGTTATTGTGACATTCCCATGGCATTGACAAAGAGACAGGAGGTGGAGCCGCAGGTGGTTGAGTTAAAGATGCTAAGAATTTTGATGGGAGTGACCAGGAGGCACAGAATTAGAACTGAGTATACCAGAGAGACAGCTCAGGCTGAGCGGGATTGGCGACAAAGTTAGAAACGCAAGCCTGTGATGGTTTGGACATGTGCAGGGGAGGGATAGTGGATATATTGGGCAAAAAATGTTAAATACAGAGCTGCCAGGCAGGAGGAAGAGAAAAAGAGGAAGTCCACGGAGAAAATTCATGGATGTAGTGAAAGAGGACATTCGGAGGGTTTGTGTGACGGATGCTAGGGATAGGCCGAGATGGAGGCAGATGATTGGATGCAGGCCCACCTCTTTTTGTGGCTACTATGTTCAGTGAGTGACAGTGAGTAGGAAGCAGCAGCTCACCTGAATGAGCTCTTTGAACATGTGTAGTACGATCTTGTAGTGTGCTTCCCCAATGAAGGCTGTACACTGTGAGAGAAAAATTACACCGTCTCTTCTTAGTTTCTGTAAGAAAGCACAGCTGTAGGTGGAAGAAAGAGCAGGAGAAAAACAACAATCTCAGATGTATCACTAAGTGGAGAAAGTACTAAAATGTGATGTGAGATTTAATGTTCCTTAACACTTTGGTATGACTTAACAAATCGCCACCTTGCTATAGATAAACCCTCTAAGACAGATTAATATTTTACTAGAGGTGTGTTCTAAACTGTGATAAAATTCTTGCACTGGAAACCTTCCTAGGGAGTAACCTTCCTCTCACCCATTACATGCTGGGATTGCCTCGATCTCCCTGTGACGATGGATAATAGGCACAGAGAATAAATGGAAAGATAGAGCTCTATGCCCTTCTCAAAATGCTATTAGTTTGGAGTCCTACCTTGCAAAAGAAGATCTATATTTCATGTGAACGGAGAAGAGGTCAGGAATGTTTTGGGGGAAGTCAGCAGACAGGATACAAGGTCCTGTGTTATACATGGAATAGCAAAATTAGTTTCAGATCTGTGTTGGAAAAGACGTGATGAGAACTGAAAATAGGAATATGCAAGAACCTTTTAGTAAAATGTCACCTCCTGTCTTTAATTTGAACTTTAATTAAAAGCCTTGTATTCTGACCTTGCCAAGAACCAACTCTCTTTTAGAGTAACACCCTCTTTTGAATATTGTACTCAGTGAAAAAGGAGTGTGTCAGTGAACTGTATTTTTTTAAAACAAATTTATGTATGCTACAAGTCGTGTAGGCATTGACAGAATATTCCATATTTTCACAGTTTCTATGCTTCAGTGATCTTTGCCATCAAGGTGATGCTATTAAAGCAAAAGTCAGGTCTTGCCACATCAATTCACCGAGTGAAACAAAGAAAGATGTGGGTGACGACTGCAATTCATTCAAGCTTTTCAAACAGTTTGTAATCATCCTTGGCTGCGATTTCCTCTTTAAATGTCGTTACATTAAAAAAAAAAAAAAAAATCTGAATGCTGCACTGGAAAATAATGGCATGTCCTTGGTGTTGCTTGACAACCAGAGCTGTCTTGTCCTAACTGAATTGCTATTCTTTGCAATGGAGGCTTACAGCTTTGTGGCTCACTAGTCTAGGAATGCAGGTCTAACTAAACAAAAATCTATGATGTGAATGTTTTGTGGCTATGCGCTGGTGCAATGCTACACGTGTTACATATAAGATAAATGTCAATATACTAGAATCTACTTTAAAAGAATAATACTGACTGTGTTATTTTCAATAATGGTGACAAAAGTCACTAACCCTCTCGATTCAGCGGAAGAGCCAGCTCATTGAAGTCACATTACCAGTTATTACCAGTTTAAGACGATGTACCAGTCTCTGTTTCAACATGTGTCAAAAGTGCAGACTTAAAACTTCAAACCAGTTTTTAAACCTAAACAGTAGCGTTATGTGGATTTTATTGACGGTACACTACAAAAATTGACTGAAGCCAACAAAATATCCATGCTTGGTGGATACAGAAGACAGAAGGACAATAGAGCTGAAGAAAACCCGAACGATGACTGGACGATTGGCGATTTAAACTCTTAAATGCAGACCTACACTGCATCACTGAGACAAAACTGAGACAGAACCAAGCCCTTGTGCTTACACCAGGGATTGAAATGTCTGCCACTTGTGTGCAGGATGAATAACGGAAACATTTGGAAACAGATAATGTTAGCGAGAAAGAATTCAAAATGAGAGGGAATTATATCTAGCTCCAGTCCAGATGACTTGAATGAACTGAGTAGAATTTCGTGGTCAAATGTCAAGATCACTCTGACCTTACAAAATGCACTTTTTTTGTCATAGCTCAATAATTCATGTTGTACATATTACAACATTTCTCAGAGATGTCTGACAGAATGAAGCTAAGTGACTGCATTTTACGTCCAAAAGTTTAACTTTACTGTCACATTATGTTCTGCAAAAATCATTTTAGTAACCAGCATAGCTCAATAAAAGAAGTGGAGGTTGTGACCAGTGTTGTTCAAGTTACTTGAAAAAAGTAATCAGTAACTAATTACTGATTACTTCCCCAAAAAAGTAATCCCATTACTGTACTGATTACTTATTTTCAAAAGTAATTAATTACTTAGTTACTTATTTAAAACACGATTTACAACCTGAAGAGGTGATAAAGCGATAGATCTTTCAGCCCAATTCTACTTTTTCTACATAATCCATCATACAAAATGTAATCAAATGGAAAAGTCCCTTTTTAAAACTTGTTTTATTAGTTTTAATCTTTTAACTTTATGCATCAAGCAAAAATTTAATTATATGCACCATTCTCTGACTTGAATAAATTTGTTTAATATTTAAACCTATTTTCTGCACATTCCAGCACATAAAATATTTTTTTGTGTGTGTTTACACTCAGTCTTTCAAATAGATGCAAGTAAAACACAGCAGAAAATAAATAAAGTCACAGACTAGCGGTCCTGTTGCTCTATTTTCACCTGTAAAGCAGGAGTGGGTTAGGCGGAGGTTTACCCTGGTGCAGGTGTGCCGCAGCGGTCAGTGGAAGAATCCGCGAGTTTCTCTGTGAATTTCCCATTACGTCATAGCGCACTCAGTGCTTGCTTGGAAGTTTAGGGTTTTTTTTTTTTCGCTGTAAAAAGAAGTTTTCTTCCCACGCACAATGGACGCTAATGTTTTTGTCACTTTTTATGGAATCAAACTCAAAATAAGGTCAGTACTTCCATGCTTTAAACGCTGCATGCTCATACTCTCTCCCACAATCGATATGTGATCCATTGTTGATCTGCACACAGCTGTTGCCACGAACGTCGCACTCGCTTACGTCATTGTCATGAGACATTCTCGCAAAAAAATCACGGTTTTAGTAACGCAGTAACGCAGCGTTCCTACGAGAAAGTAACGGTAATCTAATTACCGTTTTGCAATAGTAATCCCTTACTTTACTCGTTACTTGAAAAAAGTAATCAGATTACAGTAACGCATTACAAGTAACGCGTTACTGCCCATCTCTGGTTGTGACCATATTTCACATTTGATTGGAGACCCCAGTGGTGACACAGGATGCAGCACAGTAAGTCAGGACTTCATGTTTAATAAGCTGCAAAACACATGTTTTAGGGGTGGGGGTTTGGGATGACATTTTGCCTAAATGTCTTAGGACTGCTCCTCATTCTAACTCAGCTATTCATAAATCCAAGTTAGTATGTTCAGAAAAACTTGTGAGATAACTGAAGTTGTGAATATCATGACGACAAGGTTCTTCTACTGTAGAGTGCTCCTATTATCAGCAATCTGACCTCCCCATATAAACGCTTTTCTATTTTCAGGCTTAGCCCACTCACAGTCTTGGCAACGAACTGATGCAGAGGCTATGAGATATCATATATCTCCTCACTCGAGTCTGCTGCGACACCAACACACTGCTGCATCATTCAGCAACGGACACGAGCTGTGTGGCCGAGAATTTTCCCAAAGTAAGAGTGGGAGTCCTCACATCCTCAAACGAACCAGCTACATTGGATTACATTCACTAAATGAAAGTGTGTGGACTTTCACATGAATGATCTTACCGGCAATCCCTCACTCATTGATTTCTTTTAGTTTGTATGTAAGACTTCTCTTATTTCATGTTCTATAAAGATCACATCTGAAACATTAATCAGTATAATACTCACAATAGTGCATAAACATAGATGCCTTGCAGTAGTGTTTTGCTTCTTCCACATGGTTTCTGCAGGGATTTGGAATATTTGGTGAACAACTAAAGTTCCAGGTAAAGCTCAGTAGTGATGCCACATTTGAAAAGACTTGCAAATATAATCCTTTATCCTGGCACTGATATTAAAACTGTTTATGCCAAATTTCTTCCCTGCCGAATGACATGGCTAAGGGTGGCATGAATGCACTCGGCAAATCTTTGAATGACTAATGCTGGGCAGACACTGTGCGATTTTCTTTTTTTTTTTTCAGTCGCGCGATTCAGCTCCTGCTCAAACTGCACGATTGACTCGCAGGGGTTAGAAGTTCGTAGGTCACGATGCAGGGTCTCACACTATACGGCCCGATGCGACCTGAGTGCTCACACTGTGCGTCCATAACATGAAGGTTATAACAGAAATTCTGTCGCTCGCTCTCCCTCTCTGTCTTTCACTCACACAGACACACCACCACCAGCAACTTTGTTAAATTGCTAATGAAAAACATTGATCAGGCAGCTGTGATTGAGCAGCAGTGTAAATCCAACTATTTTCACGGTTGTTGTGGTCGTGATAATTTTGTGAGGCCACATCGAAAAGGCTCGGATGAGCTTTCCAAAGTTCTACAAGTTGTGCCTCCATTGCTTGTGTCCAGATCACACGCTGCACAGCCGTGCTGCGCCGTCTTTTTCGCTGACATTTGTGTTTGCGCGTGCGCAGTGTGAAAAACTACGGTGACACCCTCACGACGGTCGCGAGGATTTCAAACAGGTTTGAAATCCTCACGACCAAGCGATTGATGATCGGGAGCTGGTCGTGAGGTGTTAATCGCTTCTCGTTGCCCCACGTATACTACACGATGCACAACGCACGATGAAGGCCAAACTCGGGCCGATCGCCAAAACGGTCGCACGACTCAAAAATCGTCTCAAAATGGGCCAAAAATCGCACAGTGTAAGCCCAGCATAAGAGGAAGGGTGTGTGTGTGTGTGGTTTGTGATAAAAGGTACTGTGTTGTCCTACAGCTTACCGCTCAGCAAGCAGCTCCCCGGGGGAATCTCACCTTGCCTGCCTGCAAACTTTTAAACTCGGCTGGAATCTGCATGGCGTCACATGGATTTTTTCCATGGTGTTCGATTGCCCCATGTGGATATGTTTCTCTGGTTTTTGATTTCCCTGTGTGAGCCGGCCCCACAGAGATCCAGTAGTGTATTTTAATTTGTCTTCGCTGTGTATCACATTGACTGCTACAAACCTGGTGTCTGTAGTAGTAGATGCTAGGTGACAGATCAGCTATAAAGTGTGCTAAAACACAATTTAACCTGGCTAAAAATAAATAAAAAAACTTTTCGTACACTTAAAAAAAAAACACTATCCCTAGATTCACTTTTCATTTTTATTTCACAATATAATATTTAATGCCAAAGGAGACAGTTTTCTCCTATGATATTTTATCTTCACATCTTTTTTTAGAAGCAGCCTCTTGAGCTGTAAATTGATGGAAATACTAGACTCTGTGCCTTAATAT
This sequence comes from Haplochromis burtoni, assembly GCF_018398535.1. Classification (NCBI taxonomy): domain Eukaryota; kingdom Metazoa; phylum Chordata; class Actinopteri; order Cichliformes; family Cichlidae; genus Haplochromis; species Haplochromis burtoni. The sequence goes on from NW_024582364.1 coordinate 6,683,778, forward strand.
CTTCTTAGTCTTTGCCTCCTCCTCCTTCTTTTCCTCTCAATGCTGCTCACTATCATGCTCCTGAGCTTTTTTGGTGTCTGGGTTTTGAGTTGCTTTGGAGGTTTGGATTCCTGTTTGTTATTGATTGTTTTCCTTCTTGTTCTTTCAGTTGATACATTGACTTACATGTTTGATTATGGTCTGGCTAACTTTTGAATTCAAGGTTTATGAAGTTTGAATGACCTACTGTTGTAGTGTTGGTTTTAAATCCTTGTTTTTTGTTCCCACTTTAAGTTTGTTGTATGTGTTTAGTTCCCTCAGTTTCCCTTCACCCGCAGGTAGTATTGTTTACTTTTGTGTCTACCGTTAAAAGAGTATCATTGTCAGTGCAATCAATCCCATTTTTTCAAAATTAGACCAACAGCATTTCACTTATGACTCTCATTTGCACCTTTTCTGAATAAGGCAAGGCAATTTTATTTGTATAGCACACTTTCAGCACAAGGCAATTCAAGGTGCTTTACATGATTAAAATAAAACACAAAAAATAAAACACTATAAAAGTAAAATACAAGAAAACATTTACAATAATTAAAATAAGTTAATGGACACGTTTTTCCTATAGGGCAGGAATAGCATTTTTAGATGTATGTCTTGTTTGAAAAGCACTCCTCCACTTTCTTCCACTCTAATTCAGGGTTGAGGCTGGCCTGGAGCCCAGCTGGCATAAGGCGAGAGGTGAGGTACACCCTGTACATGTTGTCAGCACAAAGAGACTATTCATGGTCACATTCACACCTGCAACTGTGGATGTCTTTAGACTGTGGGAGGAAGCCAGAAAGAATCCATCCAGGCATACACAGAAAAGCCCAGGCGGACAGAGGATTAGAGCCAAGGACCTTCGTGCCATCTTGTTTGAAAATAATAAATGTATTCAAAAAGTAAGTATATGCTATCAGGAGGAGAGCTTGAAGGGCTCCCTTGCTTTTCTGTATTACCAAAAACATTTGCATATAAATACCTCTTTCTGTTTTGTGTGGTCAAAATAAAGGATAAAATAAAATGTTTATGACCAGAGCTGAGTAAAATTTGATTTAATATGGCTGGATAAAGGCTGGATAAAAAGAGATCTAAGCACACAAAAGCATTTTATTTTAAAATTAAAACATATGCTATTTACTGCCAACATACAGATTACGTTAGTGTACAAAATTAAAGTTGCCATAATCATAGTGTTATATCCTCAGATGAAATGGCAATGTATAATGTAAAATTACATGGCAAGCTTACAGTTAATTCTGCACTGTTTTTTAGTCTGTTTTTGTTTACGCTGTCTGGTCACGTTTGAGAAGTTAAAAAGCTAACGAGATTCCTAGTTTTCCAGAGGCGCTGATGGGAGCATAGCAAAGAGTTGGTCTCATGTTTGTAAGAAATCCATAAACGTATCTCAAAAAAGGAGCAAAAATGTTGGATTTAGAAAGTAAGTGCCTCTTGGCAAATTTACTACATCATATTTGCAGCTTCTTTTTTCCCCCTAATATGTCTGAATACCTCAAGAAATGTTAATGTGGGTTTCAAGGATGTAAAATTGTCAAACTAAGATTGCACAAAAGATTTCATGAAATTTAAATTTAATAGCAGGTTTTGAAATATTCTCTCTTTTAAGCCTTTTAATATTTGGTGCTTTTCTATGTTTTTGGAAATTCTAGTTTTTGGAGGTTTGCTGTTTTATTGCTTTTTTTTAAATTTTAATTTTAATTTTTTTTACATTAAACTCATAACTGATCAATATATTATCAAGTAATTTCTCAGTGCAATAATTCCTGATTTTTTTGGTTCCTACATTTTGTGCACTGTATTTAGTAAGCGGGAGTTGTACACATTCCCACTACGTGTTTAAAATGATATAAACACGTAGTGTTTGTTTTTTTTTTTTTTAATTGCTTACACATCTGGTAGACATGAATGTTTCATTTTTTTTTTTTTAATCTCAAGGATTATCCCTTCTTTACTGAATAGCAACACCATTGCTTGTAAAATGTCTTACTGTCAGAACAGTGAACAAGCATCCTTTTGTTATTAAATATTTAAAGATTGCTGGGTAATACAAAAAGGCATAAAGGTAGATTTGTAATTTAAATTGGACCTTGAGGATGTGTTTTATCCCTAGCATCCTGCAGCAAGGCTGCAAGGCAAACAACTGAAATTTTAATATCTACTTTTTGAAATCAAGTAGCAAGTGGTACCTGTCACCAGTGTCCACATGCATAAAAGTACAAGAGAGGTTACATTAGGGCATACTCAGTGTCTTTGTGGTCTGGTTGTTATTCTTCGTTCTTTCATTAGATAACTAGAAGAGCACCTTCCGCTTTAACCCCCCCACCCCCTTCACCCCAAATACACTGAAGCTTGTTTTGCTGCTGAATATGCCTCAAACCTCCGCCTTTGGTCCCAGCTTAGTTCAGCCTCATGTTTTATTGATGTATTGTTGTTATTTGTTTCCTTGCCGGCTCCCCTTGCGTGTGTGGTGAAATGATGCACTCTCTACACAATGCACCTCAAACAGAACAACAGCACGCATACATAAGGGACAGATGGGGGTTTGCTGGGATGGTAAAGCTAGTATTTCCCCTGTTATGCAGTCATATGTTGTTTATATAATGTGTTTAGTGGATAAAATGAAATAAAACTGGATCTTGGTTTGGTTGGATAGCCTTTACACATATTAGAAGATCTGAGTAGCTTTTTAGATTGCATCCAGTCAGAACCTGCTCACTGTGAGGGATTATTAAAGGATAATTAAATGCATGAAAAAATTAACAACCAAAGTGACGTCAATAGGAAGAGATCATATGACATTTCATTTATTTTAAAGCTAGAAAAATAATGCCAGTGGGAAGAAGAATAGACATGGGGGAAATCAAAGTTGTTGAAGGAATGTGCTTGTTCTCATCTAAATATGACAATCTAAATTTTAAGTTTTGATGGGGAGGTGCAGAATTTACAAGAAATCTGAAAGACAACATTGGTACTGTTCATAAATCAGTATCCAAAAACACATTTTGTTTGTAGTCCTCAAGAAAGAAGTGAACTCCATACATCACTAGATCTCTTCGAGGAACTTCTTACTCACAGCTTTCAGAGTGTGGGAACATGGGAAATACCTCTAGATTGAATTTATTTGAAAATGGGCTTGTAATTAAATAAAGAAAGTGAGAGAGCAAGATTTGCTTGTATAAAAATAGAAGTGAGTATGTGAAAATGCATTTCTGACATTGAACCTCCTTCTATTCATAGGTAACACATTGCCGGTTTTGATAATTTTAAAAATTGTGGCACTAGGTGATTTCTAAACATGCAGCGGAAGATGGTCTCTCTGGTATACATGAAGAAGTATTAGTTTACACTCAAACATTATTAGGTTCACCCTGATACTAAATAGTTTGACTCTGTTTTGCATTCAGAGCTGCCTTAATTCTTTCTGGCATAGATTTAGCAAGGTGCAGGAAACATTCATCAGAAATTTTGATAGCATCACGTCCTTGCTGAGGATTTATTAGCTGGGCATCCATGATGCAAATCTCACATTACATCACATCCCAAAAGTGCTCTGTTGGCTTGAGATCTGATGGCATGTTATCTTGTTGGAATCAGAAGAAGGACATGGTCAGTCAATACTAAGGTTGCTTGTGGCCTTTGAACGATGGTACTAAAGGGTCAAAATCAAAACAGATGCACAAACATATTCAGATCCTCCTCATGTTTTTGCTCGGTTGCAAACAGATTAAAACAGTTTATCTGAAGAGTCTTAGAATTTTTTTTATTTTTTCTCCTCATCAGTCTTCGCTCAGTATCATACCTCAGCACAATATTGACAGAATCAAAATGGCTTAAAAGAAGAAAAAATGACATTTCAGTCCTTTTACACTGTATGTTGCTAAGTGTTTTTAGCAGTTATTGCAGCCTTGAATCTTGCTTGCGTATCATGCAACAATCATAGCACACTTGGATTTAAGGATTATCTGCCATTCAACACTGCAGATTTTCTTAGGATCTGTAAGTTAGGATGGGTGTCATTGGTGACTGATTTTGTGTTTCCAGTTTCAATTATTAGTTTACTGACTGGGCTAAATTGTTACCTATATGCAAATTCAACTTTGTGATGCCAACAGGTTTCATCAAGGTAGAGCTGTAGGTTTACCCAGAAGAGTCTTCCTATCCCTGCTAATGGAAACACAGCCCCACGGGATGGGTACCGGTATCGGTTCTGACATAAACGGTAGTAACCAGACCGAAAAGCAGCGCACATTTTGGTGCTTTATTTCGGTGCTTTATTTCGGTGCTTTTTATCCCTGAGATGTCATACACTTTGGATTCTAGCCAATCATTTTACCTTTCCAAGGATAGTAGGCGGGCCCAGGTATGTACGTTCTTTTAGAGCAGAGCTACAGATTAAAAATGCCCAAGGCCAAGCGGTCAAAAGTCTGGCTGTACTTCACAGCAAAAGATGCAAACTGAGCAGCCTGCGACAAGTGCTTTAAGGTGATACTGTGCAAAGGGGGTAACACCTTGAATCTGATGAAACACCTGGCGATTTGGCACCGGTATTGGATAAAACCTAAACGATACCCACCCCTACCCACAAGGTGATATTTCTACCACTGTGCTTGACTGTCGGGATGGTGCAGGGCAGGTGATGAGTGGTAACTCAGTTCATTTACATACAATACATGGAAATGAAGCCAGACAGTTCAGTCTTAGTTTCATTGTAGAGAATCTTGTTTATGACAGTCCTTTATATTGTTTTTTGCAAACTCCAAATAACTGTATATTATTCTGTGAGGGGAGGTTTTTGTCTGACACTCTGCCATAAAACCCACATCAGCGTCACGCTGCACTGGCAATTGTTTTCTGCACACTGAAGCTGAGCCAGAGTGACCACCAGGTCACCTCTCTTGACCAGTCCTTCTCTCCTGATTGCTTATTTGGGAAAGCAGCAAATTTTAAGAAGAGACCTGGATGTTATAAATGCCTTCCATTTAATAGTATCACAGGCCTCTGTGCTACTGGGAACCTTAAATGTAGCAGTCATTGATCTGTGCCGGCACAATGCTTTGTTCCTGTGACTTGTATTGGTTTTCTCTCCAATAGACACTGTCAGGTGTCAGACAGTATTGTTTGCCTTTAAGAATTGTGACCAGCTTGATTTTACACAGGTGGACTCTAGTCACAGTGGATAAACATTTCAAGGGAATGTCACAGTTTTAAAGAGTGAAAGGGTCTAAAATACTGAATGTACTGCATGTAGAAACATATACATAAATAGATTTACTTTATTGGGACTTGGAGTACTCAAAAAACAAACAAACACAGTGTTTCTGGATTCAACATTGGTCAGGTTATTCATCATCCCACAGGGTCTCTCCTGGTGTCTGGCTGTAACATGCAGCCTCTGTGTTTCAGTATGCTGAGCTACAGTGTGACAGCAGAGTGACGGAAAAAGCTAATTGGTTCAACTGATGTGTCAGCACAGTGGTAGGCTCAGTGGAGAACAGCAAATAGGTAGCAGCTCCTGCCAGCCTCTTATAATGCCATAGCACAAGCCAAATGCAGTTCAGAGAGGCTGGATAAACCTGCAGAGCTGTTGCGTTAGAGATCATTTCCCGATCCCCAGATGAACATATTAGATCAAATAAGATTCATAAGTTATATGTTTAACTGCAGATGTGATGCAGAGGTGTAAAAATTCACCCCAGGGGTCTTGCTCAAAAGTTTTCTGTTATTTTTTCTCTTTTCTCAAAAATTGCAGTTTCACTTTCTGGATGTGTCTGTGTACTCTCTGGGACTGAGGAGATTTTGAAAAAAAATGCAAATACGCACCCTCCCCCGAATATAAAGACAGAAAAAGCAGCAAACTTTTTTTTTCTAGGCAATGCACAATGTCAGATCACAGAAACCCAGCACTCCTCGGTTGGCTGTATTGGTAAATATATGTCAGGCCTGTTTGACATGTTTGTCACTTCTTCTCCTGCAAGCATAAGAAAATTTTTGATGACTCATCGTGACGGGGGTTATTTACATAAGTATTGCCTGTCTAATGTTAAAGCTGCCATCATATGAAACTGTGAAAGCACTTCAGAACCAGATACTGTTTCAGTGTAAGCCAACACTCTAAAGACATGTGGGAGCATTGGCTAATCTAAAGTTGGATTCCCATCAGAGTAAAACTGGCAACTGTACCACGGCCCCCAAAGTCCTGTAGACCTGAAAGACTCAGGTACACTGTATCCACTGCTCTTCAGCTGATTGATTAATTGCACCACTTAAGAATAGTATTACCTTAACCTGCATTAGTATCTAGTGTTGTGGCCGTGTCTTGTAGCAAAGCAATTTGTCAAAATAACAATCCATATTCTGCCTTTATTTCAATCTTGAAAGTGGCAACGTCTCTCCCAGAGCTCCAATTCAGTGACATCTATGTGCATCTTCTGCAAAATTGCTCACCTTACATGCTGCCAGGATGAAAGCGTTTAAAGTGTGGACAGCTGCAAGTATTCTCATACAATTTCATTCCGTTTTATTTATACAGCATTGTAAAGTAGACCCTACAATAATACAAACAGAAAAAACCCCCAATCATATGACCCCCTATAAGCAAGCACTTTGGCGACTGTTATGACATACATAGGTTCTTTCTCTTCATCACCCTCTGCTGGTCATAGTTGGAATACTCACCAGCTTATATTTTGGTGGGGTTTTTCTGTGTTCCTGCGGGTAGAGGAAACAGGCAGCTAGTCGCTTGTTAGCCTGCAGAATATGTTGTTGCTCTTTAAAACGTTTCTGCCTTGGAGAGTTATTGCTTGTGAGTATTAATGTACAACATGTTTACAAGTTTATTTGGTGCATTTCTAATACAGAGATTTGTTTAGAAACCAGTTAATTCATCTGTTATGTTTATCTTTGAGGAAGCTAAACTCACTAAGTTGTATTGTGATCAATACTGAGTCGCTGTTGATTACACATACTATTTAACAGTATAATTCATATCCTAGAAGTGTGAGTAAAAAGGAAAAGACATCTTGTAACATTTACTTTGTGTTTGTTTTTAGTTTTACGGGAAGAAAAGGATGTCAATCATTGAAGTACTGACGAAGTAAAAAGCCTTAAACTTACTTCCGCCTCCAATGTTCATTGAAACCATTAGCTGTCTGTCAAGTTGGGCAAAGGGACGCACAATAAGGACAGAACAGCGACAGTGGGAAGGAAAAACTCCCTTTTAACAGGAAGAAAGCTCCAGCAGAATCAGGCTCAGGGAGGGACAGCCATCTGCTGTGACCGGTTGGGGTGAGAGAAGGAAGACAGGACAAAAGACATGCTGATATGGCCTGTCTGGTTGAAATTTGTGCCCTAAATTTCTATATTTCTGGCTTAATGTTTATGTGCACGGATTTGGTATTGGTGCCATAGTAATGTGCTGAGTAGAAGCCCTAAATTTGCCTTGAATTGGAACATAGTATTGATTTTGTATCAAAGGTTAGATTAAAAGACAGGAAAGAGAAGTGATTACACACAAGAAACATCAAGTATCAAAAGAAAAAGACTTACAGTTGTAACCACATTAACCATACAGTTACTGTAGATAAAGACATTTATAAGACATTAGTGGGATGGTGGCACAGAGGTAAAACTGTGACACTGATCTGCTTGGTAATATGCAAGAATGAGAAGAAAAAAAATCCTGCAAATTAAACATCCAGTCTGAGCTCTCTGGAACCGAACATCCCTGCAGCATTTCTGCATTTATAGTTTACAATGCTTGCAGATGTTTTTTTTAATATAAATGTATTTTTCAACATGTGAAACACCAAAGGGATATCTAACTTAAATTGCAAATAGCAATAAATGTGAAAAAAGGCAGTGAACAGCCTTACTAATATGAAAATTAGTAAAGATATGCTAATGCAACATCTATATTACATTTACTCAACCCTCTACACACTCTCAGATCCCCACAACTATCCATCATTAAAATATTATTTACAGATCTTTCTCTCATTTACGCTATCACTCACCTCCCTTTTCCAGGGCTTTGCAGAGAAAATGTCATCCAGTGATACTAGTTTAATTACATAGACCATTGGGGGAAGGTAAGATGACTGAAGGTAAATGGACTGATTCTTATACAGTGCTTTTCTCCTCTCCCGTAGAATTCAAAGTGCTTTATACAACATGTCTCACTTGAGTGCTTACCATCTACCAATCACACACATTTATACTTCATTGGTGTATCAGTGTTCATGCATAGAGCCACAGTCTCTATTCTTTGATCATACTCCATCGGAGCATGAATATGTGTGATTGGTAAATAGAGAATTTGGCTCGATTTGGGCAACTCAGAGTGTCCTCAGGATGCCCAAGGATATCTGGCAGCCAGGCATTGAACCAGCACTGAGGCAGGTTGGTAGGACCAGGTAGCAGAGCGAAGGTCCAGTTGTCTGGATGTCTGGGATTATGGTGTTGAATGCTGAGCTGTAGTTCGTGAAGAACATCCTCATGTACCATGCCTGTTTTCCAGATGGCTCAGTGCTCAAGCCAAGTCATTGTTTTTGTACTCTGACATACCTGCTTGTTTTCTGCTGTTTGCCACTGAACACAAGCTCTGGACAAGCTAAGACTAACTCAGGGGCAGCTCTGACTTTTCCAGCAAGTCAACAACGGTGCTGCAACCTTCTTGCAAATATCATGTAAATTTTTCATGTAGATGTGTAGTTGAGCTCAAAATTAACATTACTGACTTATTGCTTCGATGATGGGTGCACCACGCTGACGTCGCTTTTGCCTTGAAATTCCCTGCATCGAGCCAAATTCTCTAAAGTATTTGCTGAATTATCCAAAGTGACATCTGATAGAGGTTTTTCTCTTTGAAGCAAACACTGTTTTCCCCCACAACGAAAGTCTCATCTGAATACACGATTCATTTAGAAAACAATACATATTAATGACTTTACACAGAAACCAGGGCATCTTTCATGCATTTTAAACTTAGCCTCCTGTTTTACATTTTTTGGAAGATCACCCTTGATTTTCCTGCTGTTCTCTTTCTCACTGCATCCCCATTTTCTTCTAGCCACCTCCAGCAGACATGTTTATTTATAGCAATGACTCGTGTGCAAATAAGCTATTGGGGTATAGAACACACAGTAGTTGAGAAGCAGGTTCAGACATCAGTCACAGCAAAGCCTTAAAAAGCACAGGTTCTGGCAACTTTTTAGATCCCACCCATCCACTGGAAGGCTTAGGTAATAAAGCACTGCCCAGCTGAGGCCTCAAGGGATGGGTTGCTGCCTGTATGACTCATTCTCCGAGGCTGATCTTGTCCTGGTTCTTTCTATTAATAGCCATCTGAGCCCATCTGAAGTCTAGTTTCTAATAGCTTCACACCCTCTACTTGGCCCAGAAAAGAAAATCATCCATTCTCAATGGTATGGCTCAGAGGCATGAGAATAAAACCACCCTATCTTTACAACTTTATGCAAATTTCAAGACCATGTCGTATAAAAATAGCATGTGTCAGGCAACTACAGTTCCTGTTTTTTTTGTTTTTGTCTTTGTTTTTTTTACTTCACGTCCCGGTTATGAAATGGAGCAAAATACTGCGGCCGATCTCATTCATATATTATATCATATATATAATATATATATAATCATATATATATATATATATGTATATGTGTATATATATATATATATATATAATTATCTAATATATTATATATATATAAGCAGATTTGCAACGGCAGGACATGAGTGCTCACTCGCACATTAACTGTATCAATTTTACACCTGTCCAAAATATAATTCATGAAAACAAATACATGAAAATGGAACAAGGAACATTCTGTTCTAGGAAAACCAGCAAAGTGAAGCCTTCTTGTTTACATGGTAAGGTGTAAACAACAACACTCAGTCAGTGTACCATGAAATAACTTCTTCTTCTTCTGCTTTCCTATTTTTGGTAGAGTACTGCTGCCAGTGAGAAACTGGAGAGGGAGCAGGAAGGAGGATTCCCACATTCTGTGATGATGTGAATGGTAGCTATATATGTGTCTGTGTGGGCAAAATTGTTGGAGCTTTGATGAAATATTACCAGAGCTACAGCTTTAAATCCCCTTAGACCCACTGATATAATCTCTAGATGTTTAATATAGCGAATGTAGGATGTGCACAAAGAGCATTTGGAGATAAAAAAAAAAAAAAAAAAAAGTTTGAAGTTCATGACTGTTCCTATTACAGGAAAAATCTATAGTTTTTATTTATTACTTGCATCTCAGTTATGAATTTTTAATGCATGGATAATATTTATCTTATACACAGAGATGCTGAAGTACAACACCACCAACAAAAAATATGAAAATAAAAATTACTTACTAAATATAACCATGGGCATTGCAGCTTTTTATTTAGTTTTTTATTGAAATATTTTATGATTTGGTATTACTTACAGCTCCCTGGCTTTGCATTTCTTTCACTTTATAGGACACTCCCAACTTTAGATCGTTCATAGCAACAAATGCATACAACATTGTATATAATTTCATTTATAGTACTCAAGTGCTAAAGTTTTTTTAAAAATTGCATTTCTATATACTTTACTTCCAAGGAGCCAGACCTTGTAGTTTTTAAAGTGATCTTGAGCAATAGTTCTCCAAACTCCCTGAAGGTCTTTCAAAGTTTTTCGCTGGACATCGGCTGCTTTTTCAGCCATTTTTTAAAAAACAGCAACAGATGAACTATATCTGAAAGTCATACCCTAAGAAATGGGGGGGAAAAAAACAGCAAAGACCTGACTCGGGAACTGAGATCCTTCACTTAATCCGTCTACTGTTCATTGAACCCTCATCAGAAATGGTCTCAGTGGGAAGGTGGCTGTCAACAGGCTTGCTTAGGAAAGGCAAACAGGGAGAAAAGGCAGAGGTTTGCCAAAGTATATAAGAACTGGACTGAAAATGAGTGAATGCAGGTTTTATGGAGTGATAAAACTGTTTTGTTTTTGTTTTTTTGTTCAAATCTGTATGTAGGAAGTCAGGAAGAAAGTACAACAGTGAATCTTTGCAACCATCTGTAAAACATGGTGGAAGCTCTGTTATGGTTTGGGGCTGCATGTGTGTCTGTGCTGTTGGGAATCTTGTCAAAACTGATAGAATTTTGAATGCAGAAACATCTTATCAGATTTTGAGACGCGTCAACAAGTTTGGTTTTCAGCACGACAATGATCTCAAATGCACATATATATACATGGAAAAACATACAATGGAACAATATCAGTCATGGATTGGCCTCCAAAAGAACAAAAGGCAGCCAACGCCCAAAGAGTTCTGAATGTCTTTCTAGAAGCCTGGCAAAATATAAAGAAATGAGGGATGTTCAAGACTTTTGTACAGTGTTGTATATCTAAAGAAGCTTCCCACAAGAAATCATTCACACAATTTATGAAAGCCTGAAGTGAACTGAGCAGTACTTCACACACATCATGACAACAATCCTTGGCCCCTTAAGGAAACAGCAACTGACAATATACAATCCTGAAGGACATAAATACTATTCTTTACCAGCCACATCCTCACATATTGAATTCCCTTGCTGAATACAAATGTGAATGATGTTGGATGATTTTCTCAGAGGGTATGAAAGCCATTTATCTACTGGCATCTGCTGAATATAAACAAAGAAAAAACACATTTTTCTCAAGTCACATATTTTTAAAGGAACTGCCCATGTTTAGAGGGAGACCAAAGGACACCAGAGTTGTAATTTATTTTGCTGAGGCAATATTTGGTTTGAGTATTGCATTAGAAGTAGCTTGTTTTAACCGATCCACCAACAAAATGCATTAGATCCCACCCATCCACACAAATCATCATGCCATCATCAAGGGTTGAGATCGCTGAATGTGAATTTCTTTTTGGAATCTCGAAACTATTTGTTACCAAAATGCTCAGAGAGTTTCTGTCCATCACTTGGTGACACATTTAAAAGCTGAAGCTGTTTAATGCTATAAACTAAAATTGCTGCCATTCAGTTGTTTTCTTCACCTCCATTGAAGAGGGCAGCACACTGGGCATCTGACCCAATGTGGAATATGGTTACCACCTTGCCCCCACTTCTTGAGCACGATGATGTCACAGTGAAGATGACCTTTGGATATAAAATAAAATGTTTGTATCATTTTGATATAATTCTATTATGAAGTCTTGAGTTATAACAAAAACATGTTTTACAGTGACCTTAGTCTTTGGGTTTTGACCAAAACAATCTAATTTTCAACCTCATGGACAGGCACAACATTTCTATGCCATCATGTGGGATGGTGGCTCACCTTTCAGTCACTCCTGCCTGTAGTTGCTGCTAGGTCTGTGGAGGAGGCTTACACTGTCACACTCTGTCACTCAAACAACTCCACAGCTTTTCAATGGGGTTGAGATCAGGGCTCGTTGCTCATGTGGTGCACTCTGCCTCCAGCATTCCAATGGCACGATCCCAGTCAGGTTGCCCCATCTCCATGTCAGTTTCTCCAAACCTGTGATACCTTTTGTATAGGGTTGGATGTGTTTGACAGAGGAGTGGTCATTAGGTATTGGTTGGATGAGGGTATTGTAACTTCATCCTCAAAACTGTGTTTTCAGACACAGGGCTACTAACCATAATCAGCCAGTCATGACCAAATCCCACATGTAGGGAATTATCATGAAAGCAAGCCTACATGCATTGGTACAACTAATTTTCTTATTAGAGAAAGGCAAATTGAGCAACAAATAGAGTGGTGCATCATTAAATCTCTTTAGTGTACAGTGGGCCATTTATATGGATACACCATAATAAAATGGGAATGGTTGGTGATATTAAAGTCCTGTTTGTGGCACATTAGTATATTCGAGGGGGCAAACTCCTTAAGATGGGTGGTGACCAGAGATGGGCAGTAACGCGTTACTTGTAACGCGTTACTGTAATCCGATTACTTTTTCAAGTAACGAGTAAAGTAAGGGATTACTATTGCAAAAACGGTAATTAGATTACCGTTACTTTCCCGTAGGAACGCTGCGTTACTGCATTACTAAAACCGTGATTTTTCTGCGAGAAAGTCTCACGACAGTGACGTAAGCGAGTGCGCCGTTAGTGACAACAGCTGTGTGCAGATCAACAATGGATCACATATCGATTGTGGGAGAGAGTATGAGCGTGCAGCGTTTAAAGCGTGGAAGTACTTTGAGTTTGATTCCATAAAAAGTGACAAAAACATTAGCGTCCATCGTGCGTGGGAAGAAAACTTCTTTTTACAGCGAAAAAACCCCCTAAACTTCCAAGCAAGCACCGAGT
>NW_024582364.1:6698306-6730853 GCF_018398535.1 Haplochromis burtoni
ATATACTAATGTGCCACAAACAGGACTTTAATATCACCAACCATTCCCATTTTATTATGGTGTATCCATATAAATGGCCCACTCTGTACATTTGATTAAATATATGGTTAAATTATTGACAACTAATAAATAGAAAAATTTGCTTTCTGTTTGGCCTTAGTTTAGCTGAACTCAGTTTTTTCATTGTGCTATGTGATTTTTGTTGGTTGGCTAATTGACCCAGTAGTTTTTAGTAAACAAGAGGCATTATTCTCCATTGCAATTTTAAAAGACATGTCTCTTTGTCTTATTGCACCAGTAGCTTGCATCCTTGTATGCAGTGCCATGAGACATGGGGAAAGCCAAAGGGAAGAAAGAAATGAGACCGTATCATGTGTTGATAGTAACTGCTGTTTTTAATTGCTAATGTGCATAGAGATACATGTGGTTTAATGTTTGTTGTTGGCCTTGTTGACAACAGAATGCAAACTGAGATGGCATTTATCATTCAGTGCAGAAAATGTTTTTAAAATCATGAACTGGTGAAGGACATGGATCTCCCTTTACACCCATATTAAACTGTGTTTACTCTGTCACTCCGCCCCTGCACTGTTTCTAGTGTTACTGTAGGGCACATATAAAATGATTCTTTAGCTCAGGTAAACCCAGCAGGACTGTAAAGCATATAAGATCCAATCCCTGAAAAACAGTAGCCTCGACAGCTCAATGACAATACAGTGTGTAGACCTCCTGAGACTGTGGTTTCACTAAGAAAACCTTTGCAAACTATTTTACCTCTTTCCTCTGCTCTCTTTTCTTATAGTGACTAATAAATACTAACAAGTTTAGATGTTCCCAAACTCCCAATGCAGATAACAAGAACTCCTCCAGATTAACTAAAATGACAGATGGACTAAATGGTCTGCTGAGATTTCTTGAAGTTCTCTAATATTTCTGTCAATACTGACCAGGTAAGAGAGGCAACAGTACCTGTAACTGGTACTGAGTCTTCAGTGAGTTCAGCCTTGTGCAAATAATTTCTGTTGTCATGTATAAAGTTCTGCTGCATGCTATTAGCGATTAAACTGCCTGTTGTGTGGCTCAGATCTGGCATCTCTTAGGACGAGTACAGATTTTCCTTGCAGTTTATATGCAGCTCATTTAAACTTTTTAATCTGATTTATTAGCATTAATTCAAAAGTCAATAAGTTACAAAAGTAGTTGGTCATTACTCTCAATTATCTCACCTGGCTGATAGACAGAGGAAAATATAGTGTTTGTCACTCTATTATCATCCTTGTTACCTAGAAGGATCACAATTATGAGGCCGAACTGTCAGGAACAATAACAGAGGAAATGTATCAAAGAGACATGAAATCCGCATTGGTGAGGAACACACCACTGGTTTCACTAATGAATCCCATTCTGTGCCTGGAGATTAGTTTAATAGACATGTGTGCAAATATGTGTATGCTATGGAGGAGTGCAAAAGCGTGGGCGGGTGTTTGTCTTGGATGGACTCGTAGCTGTTGTGGAGTTTTCTCTTTGATGCTGATAGTAAAAGAGGTGCAGCAGATGATACACACCCACAAATCATTGCTGCCGGTCGCCAGCAAGGAGAATATCCGGCAGAGGTCACAGCCTTGACCTATATAAAGAGTGAACCCTCTTCATATAATACTTAAGTTAAAACATATAGTGCTAGTGATAAAGACGTTGGCTTCCTGCCCAACGCAATGCAATTTAAAGCCAAATCACTGAAGAAGTGCTAAATTCTCTGACAGACTCAGATGGGACTTGATACAAACACAAACTTAACTTTGAAAAAAATATGAATAGTATGGAAGCCAGGATCATGTTACCATTCCTCAATGACTGCAAATGTCTAAAAACAGGAATTACTGCAGCCAAAAATAGAACTACTAGCACTGACGTTCTCCTCCCCTCCTCATGAATCCTCATTATCGAATGCATGTGCATCTGTAGCTCAGGGGATCCAGACTTTCTTGAGTACTCCAGGAGTTGTTTGTAGTTGGCAAGGCTTCAATGCAAAAAAAAAATAAAAAATCTGCAATCTACATGAACACACTTGCAACGCTTGACACAAATCCAAGGAAATTCTTTGATTTCTGTGAGAGATGACTTGCAGATAAAGATGGGGATTCTGGTGAATCTTTTGAGGAAATCTTTTGCATTCGCAAAAGAAAAACGAAAAAATTGCAATGCCTCACTTGAGCTGGGCTTTGCATACATATCACTCTTTTCAGGAATAACTGGAGAAAATTATTCCTTCCTATCCTCCTTTGTAGGTTTGAAAGGTGTTTCATTCCTTTTACATAAACAGTTGCACTTGATATGTTCTGAGAACTATAATGTACTGTAACTGACAGTTAAATGACTCATAAAGACACTCCTCCCTTCACCAGCTGTCACTGTGTTGTAATATATTCTCTTCTAATTGTCATTGCACATGTTGTTCAAATTATATCTTTACATAGCTATGCAAATGTCCAGGTAATGAAAGACAAATAGAAAACCAGCCAAACAAACAAAAGTGAAATTAAAACCAAAAAAAAAAAATTAACTCTGATCAGTATTTGGTATGACCACCTTTTCATGCTGTTTAGCAGGTATGTTGTTGCAATCTTATTGGATTAAACCATCTGTTGCAGGCTTGTCTTTTTTCTTGTTGCTGCAGTTATCCATCTATGACTCAGGCTTCTACCGATGCACAATTCATTTGCGATTGATCAGAAATCTCCCTGGTGATTTTCCGTTCATTTTGTAGAAATGTTCGTCTTGCTGTCCCTAGCCTTTACAGAAATATGATAACATTTAAGGTTTGCACTTTATTTCTGCGTTAAAATATGAATGTGATTTGAACAATTGCACATTCTCAAGCCATAAATCTAACAATATTTATTAAAAAAAAAATCAAATATTCCAAGTATAATATTCCATGTGCCACAGAAGTGCTCATTCCCACATTCAAAATATAGTGCAACTGCTATATTTTGAGGGGAAAAAATATACATTTTTAACAATTTAAAATGCAGTGATGCATATTTAACTATTAAATATACAAAGTCACTGGTATGACTCACTTAACTGTAAAATTGTCAAAAATAAATAAATAAAAATGGTTTAAATTACAAAGTTTTGTGAGTACATTATGACTGAGAACATGTGATTTGATCTCCTGTAACATCCTTTAATAAAGAGCATAATTCATGAAAACTGTTACTGCTCTTGCCTTTCTTATGGCAAGATCATTACTCTTCAGCTTACTTTGGTCACATGTGTCACTGTTGTTACTGTTTTCTGTCATATCAAACAAAATGTTGCACATTTCCCAAGATAATAACGTTATATCCATTGAATTCTGCTACACTTAAGGTCTGAGGTCTAAAGAATGGCATCATCACTCATTTGTAACCGTTTTTCAAACATTTTCATTGTTACAAGGTCTCACAAATGAAGAAATATCATACAATCCCACTTTGAACAAAGCTGATAGCAATAAATAAAAGATAATCTCCTGATTTGTTGCACTATCATTAATCTTCCGTGACTCTAACTGTGCTGCAGAGACAGAAACAATATTTGATAAAAGCCTTTAACATAGAATTTTTGGGGGTGATGTTATGATGTTGATGTTATTTGTGTGTATATATAAATTTCAACAAGTAAAACCATAGTGGAAGTTTGCAAGTTAGAATATAGAAAACTAATTTTAAGGCATCTTCCATATTCCATTTCATTACCCCTAAAAAGCAAGGGGGCAAATTGGGTTATTATATATAAAAAGCCCAAAGGACAAGAAGTGATTGTTATATTGCTCACATTCCAGACAAAGCAAGTTGCACTACTCATGGATGTCACACCCACACATCCTGCAGGAAAGCACCACAGAAACACTATAAATAGGTTTTCTACTGCATTTCTTCTTCCTGCTTGTACACCTTTTACACCACTGGATTGGTGTCAGAAAAGAGCAATTAAATGACAGTTTTGCAGGCGAAAAAAACAAAAGTATGCAGTGTGCGTGTGTGTAAAGGCAGACACAAAGGAAGAGTTAACTCAAAGCAAACAATTAATAAAAGCAAGTTTCACATAAGGAAGGAAAGCATGGGAGCCAAAAAAAACAGTAATGAGCAGCTATTAGCTTGCCGAGCACCTCAGTGCTCCCTTGTCTGAAGATATTGGTTATGTCCACTATTGTATTATACGGTATTACATAATCTTAACTCTGAAAACAAATGGCATTAGATGATAGGATTGATTCAGTTACCGCCCTTCTCTTTTACTAAAAATGAGAAAGGCATAAACTCAATTTCAGCTGTCATAGGATTGTTTTTATATTATTACCACAGACAAATGCCCAGTATGGAGCTGGGGGAGAATGTCGGCCAAAACTGAGGGAAAATCTAATTACAGTGGAGTGATTGACCATTCAAAATAATGCTACCCTAGGTATGGCAAATTTCGAAAGCTAAATGCGTGGCCGTGACAGGAGATCCATATTACATCTTGCATCTGTGTAATGAAAATGTGATATTGGAGACATAAAGCACATGTAATTGGCAGTTCTGTTTAACAAAACCCACGGAAACATTGCTACTGGAACAAAGACATAACGGAGCTCAGATAAAATCACCGTTTTTACAATTTGATATTTAGCTCAGGCGGTCTTCGAGATTTCATTAGTTTTTACACCTGCTCACCACTGGAACTCGCGACACCTTGACATTCATTAGTATCGGATGCTGCAGGAATTCATTAGTTGCCAGCTGACAAGACAAAAAACTGCGGAGCTCGAGAGCAACTGAATCAATACTTTCACAGTTTTAACAGAAGTTGCGTGATGCTCTGTTGCTGCCGTCAAAACGTTCAGATTTCTGCCTCCTGATGATTTTGATCTATGCTGATGCTTTCCATTGCTTTACGGTCACTAGAGAAGTAACAGACTGAAAGTAGTCATTTTAATGTAGAAGCGGCCATCGTGACATCCAAAATGAATTTATGCACAGTGAGTCAGATAATACTTTTCCTTCCGGTGTTAAATCCATATGGATGTTATACTGATCAGCCTCATAAATGCGTAGGTCTGTGTAGTTGAAAGCTGTCATGCTATGCACAAATAAATTCTTCACATCATGACTCAGTACAGGAGATTATTTAACAAGCTAATAAAATCATTTACAAATGTTTAAAACCATCTATTACTGGAAAACTGTTCCACCGGATAGTAATGTCACCAATAAGGAGGAAAAAAAAGGTTGATATTTTCTATACAAATAAAACCAAAATGCAACCAGATCCACAGCTGCTTGTTAGTGTTGCTTGTCAAGACTAAGTAAGCTTCAGAGGGGGAAATGGGCAGAATACGAAGCTGCACTAATGAGCTTCATTATCAGTCAATGATTTTAAGAGGCTTTGTGAAGAGATCCACGAGGGGAATGAATTAGCAAAATTCAGATTAGAACACACCAGTGATTCATATCGAATGCGCCTTGATGCTTTAGATTACCGAGCATCAGAAGTAACATGAAAACAAGAAAAGAAAGGGTGCAATGAGTGAGGCACTGTGTGGCTATTTTTTCCCAGTATTATCAGCCTCTCACAACATAAGCAACATCAAAGCTGATCTAATGACACAGAGACATGCGAAACATGCAGAAAAAGCTTTTATTTTTTTTTCTTATTATGTTTTTTATGGACAGTATCTCTGAAGTGGCTGTGTTAATATGTGAGTCATACTCCTCTTCCAGTCCTCCTCCCTCCTGTACTGCCTTCTCAGATCCGCCGCCCCTCCCTTCCAGACACCCTTCTCCCCCTCTATTTCTCACCGCGGCAGTAGGTAGTGTGAGCGCTGGATCCCTGCTGCATTACTGGAGCCTTCTGATCTAATTGTTTTGTAATGCGGAGATTTTGCTTGGGATGACTCATAACTTAGAGAAGGGTAGAAAAGTGCAGATGTCACCAAAAATTCGAATGAGTACAAAATAACAGCCAAGACACTCAAAGCAAATTAGAATACCCCCTACATAGCTGTCTTCAACGAAATCATATTGCTTCTCTCAGTTTTCCTTCCATCCTTCAGGTGCAGTTTCCGTTTATTCCTTCAATACATTTTTTTCTGTTTCATGTTTGTCGGCTCTGCTTCGGGCTTCTCAGCAAAAATGTCACTGCTAATTCTAGAATGCTTCAGCTGTCTGAGCCCAATTAAACATCTTTATACCATTTTGAACTTTCAGTAAAGCTCAGCAAGCAAACACTGATCAGCTTATATAACTGAAAAGAAGGAAAAAAACACCCTGGAGGAAACTGCAGTGTAAGGTGAAATGGTCCAATATTACCACAAAACCTCACCAAAGTGATAATAAGTTTTGTAAGGTATTTAATGGTCCTTAACACGATTTAGGCTAACTTATAGTTTGCTGTTCTAAGAAAACAACATTAGTCCCGGCAATATCCAGAAACCAGATTTAAGTAAAATTTATAATTTACTACTAATATAAAATCAGCCCAGCATTACACCCATCCTGCGTTAAGAGCAACCAACAGCTGCCTGGAACGGTTTAGCATCTTCCCTCGCTGTTTTTTATAGTTACAGGTGCATTAGACAGGGCACCCTTCTAGCACACCCATGATGCTGACTGTGATCAAGGGTGAGCCATTTCTGCTTTTTAGCCTGCTGTTCTGATAGTCTACTGAGTAACCCAAGCTGTTTTCACACATGTACTGCAGCACTGAACTTTTGTAGACATGACACGAGAGATCTGCGAGTGAGAATGCAGTCAGATCAGAGATTAAACATGTCAGCAACCTAAAGCAAAGTCTGTGTGATTGTCTGTCAGATTGGCTCCTGTGTGAGAGGAAGAGAGGTAATAATCTGTAGAATTCCCAGAAAATGATTGTGTCTCATGTGCATTGCCTTCCTCTATCTAGGGAATACCCTTGCTGGATCAGAAAATGTCCTATATAAGACACTGAGTAACTTTATCCTGTTCTGTGCTTATAACTGTGTATACTGAAACTAAGTAAAAGTTTAAAAAATACATGAAATTGATGTTTTTTCCACCTCAGGATTTTAGGCATGGCAATTAAGTCAACATCAAAGGAAAAGCACAATTTGCCTCACTGGAGAAATGGGTGAAAATGACCTGTGAAGTTCAGAGGTCAGGACCCTGTAGAGGTATAATAAATTGTCTGACTACAAACATGAAGAAAAAATAGCATTGGTCCACACAACAAAAAATAGTAGGGGTGCAACGATACACAAAATTCACGGTTTGGTTTGATACTTTGGTGTCACGGTTCGATATTTTTTCGATACAAAAAAAATGTTCACGTCTTTTTAATTTGTCATTTATTGAAATTATAAATATATATTTTAACTCAAAAGTACAGTTTTTAAATTTAATGTTGCTGAAACAACGAAGTAATAAAAAAAATAAATTTATCTGATCGAGAAATCACTCATCTTTGGAAAAGAGAGTTTATTACAGAGAAATGGCTCTTTCCAAAATAAAAGCTATACTATACGCTTCTTCTGGGGTATATTCTCAGCAGCATATTAAACATATCAGGTCCCCATAAGGAGAATCATGTGCTAACGGCTGTCTAAATGACTCGGGTAAAGTTTGTAGCATGCGTGCTTGTTGTTTTTGTCTGCTTCCACTTGTCTTTGCACTAGGATGATGTCGGAGTAAATGTGCAGTCATATTTGTTGTGTTCCCACTAGTGCTGTCAGCGTTAATCTCGTTAAAATGACGTTAAAGCCACAACACGGCAAATCTCCGTTAACGAGCTACCGCGGATCGCCCCGTGCGTGGGGCTGGACGGCCAACACGTTAACGAGCTAACTGCGCTAACACACTAGTTCCCACCCATGTAATTGAGCATTGCGGGGCACATCCAACATACTGTTTTACTTTTGTCCATGACGCGCTTACCTTCAAGGTCATACGTCACATGAAAACCAAAATAGTTCCCAATGCCACATCTGAATGAGGGTGGGGGAGGTTCAATTTGCCATGTTGCAACGAGAGCTTAACTTATGTCTTGGTAGCTTGCCCTGTGGTCAGTCAATCTGCGTTCGACTACTCCACCTAGGCTGCACTGTCGAGCGCAGATCCACTGAGCGCTCACCTCAAACAGCATCGTCAGAAGAAAAGTTGATAAAATAAATTACAAATTTTGTATTGTTCGATACATATGCGTACCGAACCGAAAGCACTGTATCGAATGGTTCAATATCGATACGAGTATTGTTGCACCCCTAATAAATAGATACTGCTACCAGGTCTAGAGTGGGACAAAAAAATCAGCCCTGGTGTTTCTGGTCCACGCTGCCCAGCATGATCGGTCAAAACAGCGCAGCTGGTCCAGTTAAATATCTGCCCATTTTTTTCTTAGCTTTTCATCTCCACCTTTTCACTTTTCTTTGTCTGTCCTTATCAACCATTTCTTCCACACTAGAGTGTGTTCTACAAGGTGCATGAACTCACAAGGAAGGTATTGGAGGGTCCGCCTGCATTAAGAGATTTGATTGAGTAATCCAGTGTCAGCAATGAAAATCAAAAAATGGGCTGCTGTCAGTGTTTGTAGCTCTTCAAGCCGGCCTGTAGCCTGTAAAATTATGACAATGAAGAAAAAAGAAATTTAAAAAAAATTAAGTATATTGATCTATTGGCCCACTCTGGCCAGATTACCAGTCAAGCCCTAACTGCTACTACTTCTAAAAAATATTTACATAGTAAAAATAATACATACTTGATTAAATTTAGTGCATGCTAAATTATCTATTTATGTGTGGGACAATGAGCAGACATGATTTTTGTACATATTTCCTGACTTTGTGAAGAGTGTGTGTAAAGACTGAATTAAGTCAACTAAACGCTCCTGCTTGACCATGCTAACTAGAAATAAAAACATGACTTTTCACTCCGTTTGTGCAGCAGGGTTGCACTGTTTTCCACCAGTTCCACACTTCATCACAGCTGGACATGGTAGACATATAAAAGATGAAACCCAGCTGTGCAGTTGTTTGGTCTGTTGAAAGACTCGTACCTTTCACAAGACAAGTGTTACAAAGCTTTTCCTTCTCCCAACATCCAGAGTAGTTACTCCTTAATAAGCTCTGTATAAGCGCTTGGAAGCAGTGTTCAAACAAACCTTTGATGAATCAACCCACTGGTGTTCAATAATGTGTTTTGGTTGTAACATCATGACAACCTTTCAACTAGAAGCTTAAAAAAAGTATATCAACTGCAAGAATTGCAATCTTTGCTTAGTACTCTTAGAAAATGATTACGCATTTAATTTGACAAGTTTAACCAGTCAATCCAAAATAAATCACGGATTAAGTGATGACTAATATACAGTAATTAATGCTGAACTTCAAAAGTACAATCCACAAGTAAGTGCTTTATTATTTTGGTAAACTTTCAAGGTACATAATGAAAAAAAATGAAAGAGGATAAATTTGGAGGCTGCAAAACAAGTTAGAGAAAACTAATTCCACAGCAGCAATGATGAGTGGCATGACATTACAACTTAAAAAAAATTCCAAAATTGTATAGTGTAATGCTAATGTCTTATTCCCGCCTCCACAATATGATCAAAGGTTCAATAGCAGAGATCTAAAGTGATGAACCTTTTGTCCGAGCACTTTTCTCCCCTGGACATTTAATTATGCTAAATGGCTCTCTTAGTGTGTGAGTGGCCCTTTCACTGGCTTCTCTGCTAATCAGGACGTGGGCTGCTGGCGACTTGTTAGCTGACCTGCTCATTATTCTTTAGCGTTAACGTTTCTCATGCTGAAATGCACACTAATTGTTTGCAGGAAGCTGCAGACTCGCCCACCATGCAAACCCAGGTTAACATATCCCTTGATAGATTATTTGCCTGTCAGCCTTTTTAGCAATAAGAGACACAAAGATTTCAAACTACTCTCATTAGGTCACATTAAACTTTAAATAACGTCATTTAAATCCAAGCTTTGAAACCTGTAAATCTTTGTTTTATGTGATGGAGCATTTCTTTGTAAAACACACAGTTTTTTCAGCTGACCGAGGATCTGCTAAGAAAAAAAACAAACCTTTTTCATCATTTTAAAAAGTATTTGCTAGCACAGTCCAGCAAATGTGATGTAATAAGTTCAGCCAAACTACTTTCCATTACTTTTTTCTCTAATAAATTTAGAATGAGCTTGTCAGACTGAAAATCCAATAGAACAAGTGACAAATTAAAATAAAACTCAATAAAAACATGTCTTCCAAGGTGCTGGACCAGCAGAACAATTCAAGTGCTCTTTGGTACTGAGATAAGGTAATGATGGAAAACAATTTTTTATTGCAGTGACCCTTTCATCTGAAGAAAAATTAAATCCTACTATTTGCAGGATGCGAGTCACCATTCTTGCTACTTATAGAGTTCAAAGACTGGGCATTTTTCCTTTTGTCGTCAACAGTCTTGTATACAGCCAAAATTAACTATATGATTACAGCTATATAGTCAACTGGCTCATGAATCCTATAAATGCACAAATGTTTATGTAATATCTTTAGGTCTACAGGTCCAAAAAAAGCTCAGGCGGGCATACGAAGAGTTAACTTTTATCTTATGTGGTGACTATTTGTCACTGTTGCATTTTTGCCATGGATATTTGTGCTCCAGGTCTAAGGGTTAAGCCCTTGAAGAAAAGAATAGGAAACTGATCATTTTTTGTCACTAAATCTCATCCTTCTTGGTGGCTTGTGTGCCCGTATGTGTTTGTTTAGCTCAGCTTCTTGTTCTTCTTATTACATGACAAATGTCACGGTAGTCACCTGCATCCTCAACTGGAGATTAATCTTGCTTAGGAGCACTCCACTGTGTGACAGGTCAGATTAAGAAAAATGACTGTTAGCAAGAAAACATACACAACTGCAGGTCTTGCCTCCATGTTTCCATCTTCATCTCTCAAGCCCCCCACCCCCATGTTGAATGCCAGCCCCACCAGTTCTCAATTGCCCCATGGACTCGTACTACACATTCTTACCACCAGTTGTTAGGGAAGACCATGATTTATAGGCTGGGTTGTGAGGTATGTGGGTATTTGTAAGCATAATTGAGGTGTGGCGTTTTATTGGAGACTGTGTGTCGATGTGAATGTGGGTGTATCCACAGGGCGGGGGTAGCTGCGTATGTACAGACTGAAAGGAGAACGATAATAGGTGTCTGTGCATGTGCACTATTGTTGCTTCGTCTAATTAAAAAGAAAATAGTCTTTGCTTCATTAGGCTGTCTAAATTGAGAACCTCACTGGTGCAGTTGTGCAGCGTTTTCCTGATAATTTTAGTACATTTAGCTGACATGAATTTTAATCAAACTTTAGTTATTATTTATTTACAGTTTCCAAACTACTAAATTATAATAAGCAATGTTTATTCATTGGATAACAGTTGTTTTCTGGATGGTTATTTTAAATGTGATAACTTTGTTCGTAAAACTTTGTTAGTGGTTAATAAATACTTTGCACTGCAGCCATAAAATTATCCGGAAGACAACAATGTTTCAAATGCTTCTCTTTTTAGATATCGAACTCTCACAGACACGTGCGGAAGGTTTCCCGCACTGAAAACAAAACTTTTTTTCTCTACATAAGTAAAACTTCGGGGTTAGCATTTCAAATTTTCAAATTAATAAGTCAAAATTTGGAGCTGCATATCTGAGATTTTCAACTTACTAAGAAGTAACTCAAAATTAGAGCAGGTGGACCTTTAGCTTACAGACACACTGTGTGACAAACTGCACAGAAACAGTTTGTGTGTTTGCAGATATTTTTTGAGCTCCTTCTGCTGTGCTAGCTACAGAAGAGTAGTATATGTAGTACTGGATGCTGAAGTACCATGACCACAACTATGCACCAAAACTGACATTGCAGATTGTTTCACCACAAAGTACAGTTATATAAATGAATGCATTACATCTTTTTGGCTATTTCATCTATTTAATATGCCAATAGTATTGTCTTTTATATGTTATTTTTCCATCCATTTTCATCTATTTATGCAAGAAGGTCCACATTGATGGGAAATGGAAACTTCCCCCATCTGTGTAAACGATCCTGTTTATGTAAGGAGAAAATTAAAAATTGTAAAGAAAAACAAATACTTAAGTAAAGTACAGATACCTAAAAATACTACTTAAGTACAATAAGAAGGTATTTGTACAAAAAATAATTAATGATTGATGTTGTTACCAGTTTTGCATAATTAAAATGTGAATTGTACTGTATCTATGGTTTTACATGGCAGAAATTTGTGATGAATATAAACACGTTACAGTTTTAAGTCCTGCTAATTTCCTCAAATGTTTACCAACAGTTTGGATATCAAACCCCGACAGTTTTTATTGAGATTTCTAAGCTCCAAGTCACCAGTAATGCATACCCACTGATGGCTAATTACACAGCATATGAAAGGGAACAGAGATGCTCTTTGACATCCACACACCACAGAGCAACCAGCAGGAAGCTGAAGCCTGTTAGTGAGGACACGATAAGCTTAGGTCTAGATGCTCGGTGTGCACGATACCTTTCCAAGCTTCTTTCATTTGTAAAATCCCAGAGATACTGCATCTCATGTTGTGCTTTTACTGTATCACCACAGTCATAAGCATGCACAAATAGGATCTGTCTGCAGCACTTTTTAAGGAAAAATGAACTGAAAAACTGTTAGGGACAGGCATGCAGTACGTAGTACGTGTGTGCAGATGGATATCCTCACACACAAGCTTTAGGGTCTTTGATCAGCTTAACTTTTAACTTCAATAAAACTGGAGATCAAGTAGAGTACATTGTTGCAATCTTACTCCCACGTCTCTTAGTTTCCATTGAAGTCTCTGATAGTGAAGGCGCATTTGCCTTAATAGTTTTAGAATTTCATCAAAGAGACTTCTCAGGTCTCAACCTGTACAGTTATTCTGACAGTCTGGCTGCTATAATAAATATTTTAGGCATGTTCATTTTCTTCACACTTGACATGTAAAGAAGAACATTTTGGATGTCATGCAGTCGTACTCAGTGCTACCACTGGTTAAGATTGCTGTACCTATACATACCACGGGAATTTATTTTGTGGGTGACGTAAAGTTTTGTGGTTGTTCTCGTTAATGCAGAATCAGAAGTATGCAGGAGATGATTGTTAATGTTTCACTGAATAAAATAATGAAGTGAATATGTATCAGTCATGCATTTTAATAAGAAGAACATGCCAGTCTATTTTATATTACAGACACTCATGGATTTCATCTGTAATTTTTACTTAAAGGCGTGCAACACAAGGTGGCGATTCTAGTATTTTTTCTTTAAATGGCAAAGATTACACACTTTACTAATGTGACTCAGCAAGTACTGCATGTAGCACCAACATGTATTTCAGTTCAGGCCTTCACAGTCTGTAGAGAATGAATATGAATGAGTTTGAAAAAGCAGCCTTGACAGATGGTGGTCAGTTCAAACGCTAATATTGGTTTGATTTCATGAATATTTTCTATTTGTCAAACAGTTTCTCATTCAAGATCTTGTGTACTCATTATAATATATATTAATGCAGTTTTGGATGTTTTTTCTATAATTCATATACAAAACTATGACGGTTTTGTAAAAGCGATACTTCTGGAATTGACTTTCCATTTATAGCTGTTTCTATCTATTCTATATAATTTGCTCTGTGCTTCCTACAAACTTTCCTTACAGGCAGCATGTGGCTCATTCTACTGACATTAACAATGGCTTTAGGCATCTAAGTCAACATTGCAAGCAAGCCAGCATAGAAGGCATGTTACTTAGATCAGCGGTCCCCAACCCCCGGGCCTTGGACCGGTACCGGTTCGTGAGTCGTTTAGTACCGGGCCGCGAGAGTTGAGGCTCAGGTGTGAAATGTATAGTTTTCAGGGTTTTCAGAGTTATTTTGTTATAGTTTTTATCGTTTACTCTGTTTTCCTGGGTCTTTTCACGTGTGTTATGAATAAACCTTCTTTTTTTCGGTACCGGTACTAGTTTTATTTTGTTGTATTTATCTGCGACACCTTAAAGGCCGGTCCATGAAAATATTGTCGGGCATAAACCGGTCCATGGCGCAAAAAAGGTTGGAGACCGCTGACTTAGCTCACTAATAGGAATCGAGCCAAGAGTATTCCCGTCTATTAGACCTGTGTTTTTTTCCTTCTTGACATTTCTAGGTGTCCTTTGCCTGTCTTTCTACTTAACCCTAAACCTACTTGATTTATTTATTTACTCAACTTTACAGTCAAATTACTGCTCAAGTTCACTGTACATTTATTGTTAATGTGCTGCAGTCATTTGCTTTGTTTGAGAAAACCCCACATCTTTAAATAAACACTTTGCATCCTAATTGGAGGAGTCCTGCCCCACTCTTTTTGGCTGCTGCACTATTTGGCTGCTGTGATATAAAGCCGCTGCTGCTTTCTGGATTACAGTAGGTCAGTTGGTGCCAAGTGGGACTGCCTAGGCTGCCGTGCCAGTGACGGGGACAAGGTCAGCCAGAACAGTATGTAGCCATTGCCAAATCTCTGCCCAAAACTCTGTTTAAAATCATAATCAGCCATGATTATATTCACTGCAATTATACAAGCTAGGTTTATGGTCATAAACTGTGAGCCTAATGTCTGCTAGTGATTAATTGGAAAGCATAATTAGATTTAGAGATTTGGAACATAACAATCAGCTCAACATAGTGAACAAGAATATGAAAGTGACAAATGCTTTGTTGATATGATTACCTGAATTAGATTAACATATTACAGCCTAGTGATGTTATTTGTTTACAAAATTCTTTCTTTGTACTGAACAGTTGTGAAACACAGATAAATGAAGAACAAAGTAAAACATTTTGCATTTCAAACTACTGCATTCCATTAGTTCCTTTCAAATTGTGGGTTTTAGGATCAACCCAGTGGTGTGATCATTCACAATAGTTCCATCGCAGGACATCCAGTGTCAATCAAGGAAAAATCCAACATGGCACACTAAAGACATTTTTCTGTGGAATACTTGCACAGTTTTCATTTTCCATTATCGGAAAGACAGTTCAGAAGGATTTCGGTTTAAAAAAAGCAACAACAAAGATCAAAAAATGTAATTTTCTATCCTGAAAATTGCCGGACCTGAAAAGACTGAAGGTCCTTTACAAAAGATGAGCAAAAATATAAAATATTCGTTAAAACCAGAAGTGAGTCCAAAGATGGAAAAAAGGTGGCTTAAGGGAAGTCCCTCAGGAAAAAACTCAGTTGTGACCAAGGTTAGATGAAACTAGGAGTAAACATGGAATGTTCCACCAATGCATCCAAACATTTTCACAGTAATACTGACGTTTAAAGGGAGATTTTATTACTGCATCAAACATAGATCATGTTTTGCGCAGGTAGATAAAAGTGTTTTGAATTAAAATTAGTTTTTTTTTGGAAAACTGTCTCCTTAGCTTCTAAATTGTGAACAAACTGGTCATTTTTTCATGTAAAGTACATTGGAAATCTTTTTTTTTTTTACATATTTGGACAAGCAAACATTTGATTTTGTTTGAAACAGTGAACCTCTGGACACTATACTCAACTAAGTCAAGTCGTTACATTTTTAGACTTTTTTTTGTTCTTTTTTCAGAGGCCTTAACAGTTTTGTATCACTAAACTGATGTTTTTATTCGTCTCATTTCTAATAATTAGCATACATAAAGTGTGAAGTTTTCACTTGTTCGGGCACTGTGAGTTTGTTTGACTTATTACCAGCAATGTGGATCAAGCTCCTGTAATGGATATATAGTGAACGAATCCCTCATAACAGTGAGCCGGGAACCCCATACTCCTGAACCACTCACCACAGGATACTTCTCTGGATCCATAAAACACATGTAGGTTGAGTAAACTCCCGTGTACCATTCAATATCCTTGAGAGGATAAAGAGCTGGTCCAGTGTTCTGTGACCAGGATGAAAACCGCATTGTTCCTCCTGTATCTGAGGTTCATCTAACAGATGTTGTCTTCTTTCCAGGACCGTGCCATCAACCTTCTCAGAGAGACTGAGGAATGTGATCCCTTGTAGTTGGAGCACAACCTCTGATCCCCCCTTCTTAACCAGAGGGACCACCACCTCAGTCTGCCAGTCCCGAAGCACAGCCCCAGATCTCCGCGCAATGTGGTAAAGATGTGTCAACTAGGACAGTCTTACAAAATTCAGGGCCTTAAGCTGAACCTCATCCACCTAATGGGCTGCCCAGCCAAAGATTTAGCCAAAGTTTAACTGCCTCAGTGATGGGGAAGTTGTTCCCCTGGTCCCTATACTCTGCTTCCTCTATGGAAGATGTGTGAGTGGGACTGAGGAGGTTGGGACATGCTCCAGCCTCCCTGAGAATGCTGTAAAAGTTCTGTCAGAAGTGGGAGTTAAGATGTCAAGGACCAGCACCTCTTCCAGACATTCCCGGAACACCCTTACAATGCCTCCTCTGCCACCTCAAACTCATCATCTGGTATTAACCAGTTGACAGCTCCTCTTGTCACCCAAGATCCAGAACATGTGGCCGCAGATCCAATGATACAAGATTCCAAGATTGCTCATTGACCTGCGACCTAGGATGTTCTGGTGCTGTGTGCACTTATGCACATGCTTATGTTTGAACATGATTTTTGACCGAGCACCACTTAGGTTCAGATAAGGCAGGCCATTCCTCCCAATCACGTCCCTCCAGGGCTTGCTGTCATTGGCTACGTGAGCATTGAGGTCTCCCTTTATGAGTTGCCAGATGGAGTACCCTCAAGTAACCCAAGAACACTGGGTACTCTGAAATGTCATTTGGCACATAAGCCCAACCCATTACCCGACCCAATGATGAAGGGGAAGAACCCTCTTGTCCACCAGCAGAGACTCCAATGTGCAGGCAGCAAACCGAGGGGATGCAATAATACCCAGGACTGCTAGCGGCACTCTCACCAAGGACAACTCCAAACTGGAACAGAGCTCCAGCCCCTGTCCAGAAGATTGACCCCCTTGTTGGACATCTACATCACTCTACCATGCAAAATGTCTTCGGCATGCCTGTGTCCATACTCATAGGACCTCTCACCCCTTTGAATCCCCCAGACAGCTGAATGAGAGTCAAATTTAGGATCATTATCCTATTCTAAGATCAGTGTCTGGAAGCTCTCTGGTGAGCAGTGAAGCAACTCCAAACCATAACATTTCAACCCTCATCAGCGACAGATGATTATCTTATGGGAGGTTGTATTTATTCTTACTTTAGTCTGCTGTAACTCTGGTCAAACAACACCAAAGAAGGCCAATTCCTCGTAAGATTAATTATTATTTCCAGTATTATTTCCATATCACCAGTCTACTGGTGATCTTTCTAGGGTGGCCCCTGTTTGAGATAAGCCCCCTTTTGACCCTGATATGGATCCATGGAAGAAAATGAATGGATGTACAGATGTAATGCTTATGGTTCAGTGTCAGTGAAGCGATACAGGAAAAAAACTGCCACAAATATTTGCAGAAAAAAAACTAATTGTTTTTATTATAAAACATGACTTTGATGCTCACTCTGTATTTGGTGTTAATAGTATGTAGTGTTTGCATGGATCACATTATGTCTGATTATGCAACACTTTTTTGATCATTTTATCAAATTCTAATAGAGACAACAAAGGTCAGAATAAATAAAAATTAGTTTGTTGAATTATCATTCTTAAATTTTTGCCAAAAAATTTGCACACATGGGATAGTTCATCCTTAGGGTGGATCTGCACCTACATTTGAAACTAGATGTACATATTATGGGGTTCTTAGACTGAATTGGAGCGTCACCACCCAGCCTTGGACAAACTTTGGGGTGTTCACCATGTTGCATTATTGTCCTTGCACTGAAATTACTTGTTTAAAACAATTTGAAGAACTTGAAATGAAATCTCATATAGTAATCATCCCCATCTCTCTTGTTTTTGCTGAAGGCTTTAGAACACTCTTGAGCTTAAGATGATGACAACATACACTTCAAAAGGAAAGATATCACAAGACAAATTTTCAGAGGTTTAAATAATACAGGTTTCATCTGTCACTCCCTTAGCAGGAGATTTGAAGGTATGATAAAGGTAGAGGTGTAGTTATTTTTTTACATGCAAGACCTTATTTTGTTTATATAAATAATAAAACATGAAATGACAACAAAATGTCAATCTTATGTTTCATTTGTTTGAGTGTCTCACATTCCTATCACATAATAGGCAGTATTTCAAACAGGATCAAATGTTTCTTTTCCAGATATGTCAAAAAAAGCCAATGTTTTTCTTCTTGTATGTTTATGAATGCAAGGGTGTATCAATCTTACTGTCATATTCCAGTGTCTCATATAATGATATAATTTTGCATTTCAACATTTCAACATTTGAATATGTGTCCTGATTTGGTATGGGAGACCTCACGCCACATATTACATATGCATGCACACAGATATAGGAGTGCATGTGTATTATTAAGTTCACACCTATACATGTCTGTGCACGTGCGTGCATGTGTGTAATATGTGGTCTCTATAAATCATTGACCATATCACTATGGAGCTCACTCCTCTGACCTTTTCTTGTCTCATCCCAGCAATAGAGCCTAGATACATATCGATATTGTCTAACTGCTGTATCCCAGGCGCCGTGGGTTGTCCTGTGCAACACGCTACTGGTGTTTGAAATAAACACTCACAGAGAGAAAGAGAGAGAGAGACTATGATTTTCATTGCTAAATTGTTCTTTAAAGTTGTCATGTTTGTCATTTGTGTAAGCCATTTCAAGCACAGAAAGCACTGATTTGTTTGATGTGCAAATGTCAGAACTTGAAACTGAGTACCTTCAGTTTGGAAGCCTGAAGACATTACTGTGTTTTATAGTACTTTATGTAAGAGTCGATTTATGTAAGTGCATTTGAGGTTCATTGAAGTACTTATTCGTATATCTACATCATAAAACGTGTTGTTGTTGTTTTTACATAAAACTATTAGGAAAAATGATTTTCATAAACGAATGTAACTACAGTAGGTGTGTGGGGTCATGTTATGCCAGACAAGAACCACTCTATGATGAGCATTTATGGCTTATCAAGAAGGTGGGCTGAAAAACTGGAAGCCAAAAAAGTAGAAGGCCTATCTTCCTACAATTAGAAATGACAAGAAATACTTATTTTTAAAACCATCTGGTGAAAACTACTGTGGACCACACTATACATTTTATATATGTTCAACAATTTACAGTTGCACTGCATGGTAGAGAAGCAGATATGCTAATAAATGAAGCGCTTAGCACAAACAAAGCTGATTATGAATGTGATAATCAGATTAACATGCTTGACAAGCATAGCAATGTCCCAAAATAATACTTTATGCTAAATGTTTGGAACATTAACAGATATTGCTTTGTTTACACCAATAATTCTGTGAAATACTTTGATTCCTCCTTATGGTTATAGAAACTAAAGCTTGGTGTTGATATGAGGCCAAACATGCATTACCTTCTTGAGTAACGTAATGAGGAAGCCCATTAATTAGCTAATGGAAACATGGCCTTTGTCATGTTTACTCTAACATTAGTGGTGAATTAACATGCTCATTAGATTAGTGTAGCTGGTGAGTCTGGGGGATTACGTTCGAGGCATTCTCCATGTCCAAATTTTCAAGATAAAAACTAGATTCCAAGGTGAATAGACGAACATGCCTTCGATCCCGAGGACTCGGTCTGACCAGTGTGCCAACATGTCTGATGGCTGGCAGCAAACGGAGCGATGAGTCATTATTTCACTGCTGCAGTGCACAATCACACACACCTTTTGCAGGACGGAGAAATCCCTGTGTATGGGGAAGCATAATAATGTAACACTAGAATTTGTAAAAATGAATGAAAGTGTATGTAAATCAAGGTAAATGTGTTATTTTGCAATATACAGTCGTATATAGAGGTTTTTTATATTTTTCCTGTCACTAACATTTGAGTCATTGTTTTTTTTTTTTCTTGAAGCCCTTGAAATATACATCCCAACGTAATGAGTCTAATACTGACTAAACATTTCAACACAAAAGTTGTTCAAAAACAAAACTTTTTTCTACTTCAACACAGTTGAAAAACACGAGATTTTTTCCACAGTACCCACTCTACAGATAAGCTCACTAAGGACAAGATGAAGTGTCTTTATCAACAAGTTTTAGTCATCTACTTCTTTTAAATGCTTAAAAGAGGGAACATAGTGGAAATTCAGTGGGATTCAACTGAAATTGTTTTTCATTAGTAATTAAAACTTTGATAATTTTTTCAATCAGTTTTGTTTACTTGTCAATAAATCATAATAATTAGAAAATAGAGGGAAAAAATGCCTTTTAAGATTTCCCAGAGTACAAAGCAATGCAATTAGTTTAATGTCACTAATGTTCAAAAATGTTTAAATGTTAACAAATACATATATTTGTAAGAAAAGCCAACGATCCTTCTAATTATGCTGCAGATTTGAAATGCAGATTATCTTTAAATCAAAATCTAATTCAAGTCTACTGTTCTATGGCATCTACCTCCCCTCACCCCCAACTGGTCAGGGCAGATGATCACCCCTCTGAGTCTGGTTCTGCTGAAGATTTCTTCCTGTTAGACTTTTTCCTTCCCACTGTTGCCAAAGTGCTTGCTCATAGTCAGGTTTATAGACTTTATAATACACTGCATGGCTCTTAATTAAGTAGGCTGCTCTTATGTCATGTAATGTACGAACACAGGTTCTAGATTTTTCTAGATGTTTATTATTGAGGCTGTAGTTGCTGTTGATTTTGTATTGCACTCTAGAATTTATGTAGCTTTGTTTTCAAAATGCCTTCCCCCTCATATTGTAAACGGATAGCTAAACCATTAGATGCAATGCATGATAAAAATGTGATGGTTGCTGAATGCTAGTAATTTCACCTCTGTACTGTATGCAATCTGGACAAGCAGCATATGCCGTCGTATTACCTTTATTATTATTATTGTTTTTTAATCAAAATTTTAGCAACATGGGATACAAAATATAAAAATATGTTTCTGAAAGACTGACACACAAAAATAGAAACTTTCTGGCGTTGTCAGGAAATAAAACAAGGCTCCCAGCTGAACTTGAAGGCTAATGGGAAATGGGGAAAAACCCTTTATCATGTTACTAGCACAGTTAAAGGGAGAGCCCAGCCCACAGTTATGATTCCACTAGCCCTGAGACCTCCAACAAGACTTACCTTTTATCCACTCCTCCCACGAGGAGAGCAGACACTATAACCTTTATTCAGCATGAGTTCAGGCCTGCCCCTCCAGACACAATCACTGGTTGAGACAACCTTTAAATTAAGACAGATCTGCCTTGCCGTCTCACTGTATACTCAGAAAATTGTCTGTTGGTCTACCCTCTGCTCTCCTCTTATGTTTCAATATTGCCATCCTCTCAAAACAAGTTAGCTCTGTGTCAAAAAGTAGACAGTCGACTTGCCAGTGGGCAATTTGTTGAAATATAGACAGCAGTGACGGAGAGATCTGTGTTATTGTTCATTTTAGGGTGCCCATCATCAATTTTGCAAAGCAGGTTTTTCTGTCTCCCCTCAATTTGACCTCCTGTTCACATCTGAATAACAATAGCTGAAAGTGACAGTACCACATTATGATATCAGCCTGGGTAATCCTTAGTATGCCACGTTGCCTTGCATTTTTTAGATATTTAAAAGTACATCAACTTATACTGAAGCTGTTGACATAGGAAGTGATTGCAGCATTAATAATTCAACATTTTATTAACATTCTACAATCCAGACTGCTGGAATAATAGCAGCATGAATACTGCAAACCATTTCCATTTTAATGGCGCTAAATATAAGACCTTTTACCACTATGTCATAGATCAAAATGGCAGCATTACAAGCACGCTCACAGTTACGTTGAATGTTTGTGACTCAACAAGTGATTTTTCATGAATCATTATGTTTTCATCGATAAGTTTTGATTGTTACTGTCGGCACTGCACTTGTGATATGTTTACCATATACACAGATTGTTTCAAGGGCTGAGAAGGCCAATACCAAGGTTTGGACCCAAATGCAGACATGATGGGCAAGTGTTAGAACAAAGGTTTTATTAAACTCAGGAATCTAAAGGGACAGGTTTCTGCAGGGAGCGAATGTCACAGGAGATTTCATTGAAAGAGAGGAAAAGCTGGATTAATCTGCTGAATAAGAGCGGTGGGATCAAGGTAAGTATTTTGATGGCGAGTGAGGGGAATGAATTCTTCTTGGTGCAAAAGACAACTGTGATTCCAGGAGGGGTGTCAGCCAGGTGAGCATCAGAGGGAGTGCGGGAGAGATGTCCGAGCTTTTTATGCTTCCAGAGTTCATGCTCAGTTTCAAGGACGACCAATCAGAGTTAATGAATTCACATTTATTGTTCCTAGTTGCTGCAGTGATTGTTAAGGTATCCCTTAAAAAGAGCAGTTCATCTTGGAGAACATTTCTGTTGTCCCTGTTAACTTGAACCCTCTTATTGCACAGTAAGCTTATAGCCACATTTTTAGAAGAACACATTTTCAGCACCACTACTTTAAAGTGCTGAACAATAAGGAGATATAAACACAGATTGGAGCTCGGCTAATTAGGATGGAAATGCCAGTAAGTAGCAATAAACCTGTGCAAAAGTAAAATAAACTAACAAGGTCATTTAAATGTGAAAGTAATGGACTATTCTTTTAAAAAACCATAGCGTTAGCGTCAACAAAACAATAGTCATCATGAAAACTATTCAGCTGTCTTTTTGTTTATCATATACTTGTTTACCCTTGAGGTAGCTTCTGAAAAATAATAGAGCATTTTCTCTCAGTATGACACATGTTTCTCTATACTCTACATTCAGTTTGGTAACACAAGGTGGGGGTGGGATATGCGTATAAATATTTGAATATATGACAGGGGGAGAGGTGGAAACAATTCACTGGTGGAAAAAAAAGGTTTTCATCCATGATTAGTCACTGCATGAAGAAATGGGCTGGTCAGATGAGGTCCTTTCTCCATGTTAGAGCGGCTCATGCGAAAAGAAGTCTTAGTTCACATGACCTCTCAACATCCCATCGCTGCTTTCGATTAAATCTCCCCTCAGCTATTTCTCCCAGCAATTTTTTTTTTCCTTAAGCCACTTATTTTTTGTGGGTCAAAATATTTGAGCTTCATGGTTTAATTTGTCAATCTGCCATAAAGCAGTGCATTCAAAGTGGTGTCGTGGGCACAAGCTGACATAGCAGGCTAGCATTAACAATTCAGATACAGCATCATCCTCACATCTTGCTCCATATGCCTCTGGTTTAACCCGTCTGGAAAAAGCAGATGGTGAAAGAGCTTAATAACACTTGAGTCCTCATCTGTCCCCTGGTCACACTCGTTGCTTTGTAGCTGAGATTTCTCTTGACTTTGAACTCTACCCTACAAAAAGAAGCTCTCCTTAACACAAAATGCATTCATTTTCTTTCTTCTTACAGCATGTAGTAGCTAACTCCAGAACGGCACGTCTATTAAAAACTAACTCTTCAGCATAATTTAGACCTGTCTTATCATTAAAAACTAACGATGATCAAATGAGGTGTTTCCCCTCAGATTCAGCATCCCCAAGATGCAGAAATTGTCACAAACAAGAGATTTGTCTCACAGAGGTCATTCTTTACAAGGTTCCTATGTATTTTTCATCACCACCATCATTCCTCGATTCATCGTACCATGTTACCCCGGAGTCTGACATTATCACAGTCCTGAGGGTGCTGAGGACATTACAAATTAATGTACCCTATTGACTTTGGCAACTCCATCAGCACATCTACCTGCAGACACAGTACACAAACACAGTTTTAGTAATGAGAGCATGAGAAGTTTGGGGTTTTGTCACATTAGTTAGCACAATTTCGATCATGATGGCAATGGCAGTAATAGTGGAGATTGGAGAGTCCTGGGAAATAATAAGCACCTTCATTACCTGCAAAAAAATATACGGGGACTTCCGCTTGAATGTCAAATGCCAAGAAATGGATATGTGGGAGTTTGCTGACAATTACAATAGACTGGGAAAAGTACACAAATGAATATCCATTTACAAAAAAATGTGCCTGTGCTTGTGTGGCTAGTCTGTCCTCTAGAAAGACACTTGAATACAGCCACTTTATTTTTGCCACTAACATTTTGGAAGTAATGTATTATGTTCATCTGTAGCTCTGTTTCCTCTGTTTTGTAGGTCACCTCCTTAATTTGAACGCCTTTAAAATCTTAGAGAGAAAATACAAACAATATTATCATTCTGATCAGGAAGTCAACATCTGTGGGCTCACAACTCGGTCTGAATAGCAGGTGAACAGATACGATTTTGCATCCAGGCATCTGGTCTGATTTAGGCAATGAATATACTGTGATCAAACAAAATGAAGTACAGCAAATGTTTTGTAGTTTGGATTATGGTTCTCTCAAAATGTATCTGTATTTGCACATTAATCATTAGTATAAATTCTTAAAATGCAGATTTGGCGTCTTTGTTAGGATGTTAGGATTCTTTTGTATTAGCTCACGTGTGATAACATTCATTAGCTGCAAGTATTATCTTGATTTCATCCTGCTATTTTATCTCTTTGTCACTGGTTTGCGCAGCACCCTGAAGATCAATATCTATCTGTTTGAGCACTAACTGCCGGTTCTTCTATTGCTATTTTTATGGTTCATCCCTTACCACGGGTTGATAGTCACCAAACAGAATTTTGTTATATCTTTCCACAATGACAAATAAAGAATCTTACTGTGTATATTTTAATTGTTTAACACTTCAAGAATTTCCAACTACAACAAGCTCTGAAGAGTAGAATTTCAATTTTGAAGAAGCCACTTAGGGTTAAGAAACGTGCATGTTTCCTAACCCTAATGTATTTCTCCATAGAAAGAAGGCACCTGAAATAGAATCAGGCTAAATTGTGTGCATGATACAATTTTTCTTTCTATCTCCCACGTAACCATAGTGACTGCTGGTTTTCGCTCAAGACAGAAGTAACATTTTCTATATAATCAATAGTGCATAGAATTTCATTTAGGGGAAAAACCCAAAGTCTGGCTTCTTTTCTACTGATTAAAATGCCAGCGTGTCTCCAGTTAGAGCCATCTGATAGACATAACCTTTAGTGGGCCATTAGGAATATATTAAAAAAGACTCATTTCCTGGGAACATGTCACTGATGAATTATTAAAACATCTAAAACAGGCCACACCATTCTACTCCGTCTCCCCTAAAAAAGATCACCACTGATGAAGAGTTAACCCCCTGAGTGACGAACACATAAAATAAAATTTAAATTTGCACTTACAGGACACGAGCAAAGCTAAGATCAAGCTTACAAATCATCAGATACGGCCTCTGATATAATTTTCTTATCGATTTTGAACCTGGCCTTGCTGACTTCGCCAGAGCCAACCCTTGCTCCGGCCAATCAGTATGCATTCGAAATCAATGGGTCGAGCAAACGCACAAGGGTAAAGTGGGATCTTTAATTGGCAACTGCGCAGCTATGTTTGACTGGGAAGAAATCAAATCCTGCTGCTTAATTCAAATCAAGCAATCAATTTTTGCATCTTTGAAGAGTAATTTAAGAATGGCAGCTTGAGAATGAATTACAAAGTGAAATCAAATGTCAATACAGAATGAGTGATAAGTCACAGCAATCAACAGACGTAAGCAAGGAGCCATGCAGATGAAAGGCAACACCACACTCGGGAATGATTCATAGTAAGTCCATAATCTCCCTCATCTGACAAAACCCACTGAGTAGTTTTCTGTTCTTGAACTAATAATTCAAGCCAATAGCCTGTTTTTAGTAAAAAAGCTGAAGGTTAGCATTTGAGGAGATATCTAGTAATACACATACAAATACTCTAAGGATCTTTTTTATTCCTCTGCCTGTGGAAACATTTCTTGAATAGAGAATGGCAGTATCAGTATCAGTCACTTTTGATCATATTTAAGAATGTGAATACTGATAATGATGGCTTAATACTGAGGCGTACTCATCTTTTGACAATGGCATACAAAGTTAACTGGTTTTTCCGTATTTCAAAAGTACTTACTGTAGCATATTAACATCACTTCTTTAGGTCTGTGGCAAACTAAAATCGAGTCATATATTGCCTTCATTATTTGTTTGAGACAGATTTTGGAAACCTAATTTAACAGGAAATCATGCCTATGCTTTTCTTTAATAAACAGTCAAATACAAATGTGATGTAGTTTTTAAATTTGTTGGTCCGGTTTATTTTTAGTTTTAATGAGTACACAACCCAAAGCAATGCCACAGAGCATTCACAGTATAATGTGATATGTGCAAAGCTTAAAAAAATCTCCTTATTCCCAATTACCTGCTTGATTCAGCACAGACTGTGCTTTTTCCTTCATTTTGCATTGTACAGTGCCATTCGCATGCTCTGTAGGGCACAGAGTTAGACAGGTGCGTGTTGCCCTCCGATTGTTTGTACTGCGTGGGCTGGGTTTGCGTGGGCTGGCTAGGAAGTTAACTGATGTCTGTCCATAACTGAGTTTCCACTCTCTGGCTCCAGACAGGCATGCAGGAAGTCAGGCAAACAAGCTGAAAGGCTGAAGCTCATAGAAGTGAGAGGAGGAGATGGCCAGGGTGGCTGAGCTGGCAGGGGAAGGATAACGACTGGTGCATTGTGCCCAAGCAGCTTGGGCTGAAGGAGCGTGAGAGAGGCCAGCAACTGGCCCATGAGGTCCACAGATGGAGCCTCTGGATGGATAGAAGAGAAACCTGGTCAGACTTCTCAGATGCACTTTTGGATGACTCACAAGCCCTCAGTGTCTTATACACCTACACAGAGACAAGAAGCAGAACGTTGTAGTGCAGCTTGCTGCTCGTGTTTACAGATGAAGAAAAACAGGAAAGGGAAGTCATTACTTCCTCTGACTCTCTCCCTGGACCACTTTCAGATTATCATACTGACATATGACTGTACTGTTGTCTAGGTTAACAACGTGAAAATTAAATCTGACAACTCAGATGGCATGACGCTATTCTGATGAAACATATATCCTCCAAAAAATGAATGTTTTGTTTTTTGTTTTTTTGTTTTGTTTTAAGAAAAAATCTAATTCATATCCAGATCTACAAATGAAATGATAAATGGTGATCGGTTAGATTACATACTTGATGGTTTTGCTTTGACACTCTTTGAGTGAGTCTCCCATACTGTATGTGGCAAAATCAGAAAATAATAATACATACTGTAGGTGGGTGTGAGTTAACTGCACCCAGCAAGGAGTTATTATTGCTGAGGAAGTGAGAACAGCTTTACAGTAGAGTGGAAATCCAGGAGATGTTAAATTGAATTTAGCATCTCAAGTGATGGTAAGTGGTCATTGCACAGCACTTGCAACAGATCTAAATCTTACTAAATCATTGCTACATGTGCTGTGAAAACTTTTCTCATGGTCAAGTGGGAGTGGACTTTATTTTTTGACAGCTCTTTCACTTCTAACATGTGGGTGTTTATTCATTTTTTTTAAAAAATTGGTTATCATTTTTGTTGCAGCTAGTGCAAATTGATTTATATATTTAAACCAATCATTTGCTGTTTATGCTGCTAGAAGAGCGAAAAGTATACATAATGATCCATATTATAGATTATCTTCCATGGTCCAAAAAATATTGGCTAAGAAAACAAGTAGAGGAAATGGTCTCTATGAGAAACAGGGACACTCATAAATAGAAAGATCACAGCTGCTTTTTATGTGCTATATTTGTTTTTTTCTAGATTATGAGATTTTAAAATATTGCTTCACCATTAAGCCGTGATAGGACAGTAAATCAAACTAACGAATATGTAGTAATTTTCTTCCCCTTAATGAAAATGGCAGGGGGAAAATGGAAAATGCAAGAATATGTCATCATAACATGTGTTTTGTTACTGAAAGTCCATGAATTTCTGTTTCTGTCATGCACTGTAGCATGGAGACCACAGTGAGAATGATACAAATCCCTTCCTAAAGCTCAAAAGTCAATTTAAAAACATGAAGGCAAGGATCTCCCTATACTCTTAATGTCCTTTTCTTTGGAGAAAAACAGAGACCACAATAGGATTTATGAAACATTATGTTCTAAGACTAGATTTTAGGATGCATTAAAACACCCACAGCTCTGTATTTAATATCATTTCCACAAGCAAACCTCCCACTGAGTGACCCTGATAGTTCGGTTGACGTTCCTTGTGCTCTTCAACCTTTCAGACCACTGCAGAAAACATCTGCACTTTTAGCGTCATGAGTGTATCATGTGGAGCACACAAACCAAACACTCCCTCCAGAAATAAACCAAGACCCTGACACACAGACCTCACTCTTATCTTGCACTATTTGTGTTTTCTTGCCCATTGTGGCCCGCTGTAACACAATTCTGCCACTCAAACAGAGGCGATGACACATTAAACCCTTTATAGACACATCATGCATATTTGAAGACAAAGCATTTTGGCCCATAAATAGCACATGGGTGAAATAACTGACAAAGCAGTTGGTAGACACGTATGCAAGCACTGAGATCTACTGCACATCCTGTTCCTGAAGATTAAGCAGAGCATGAATGACACTATACTCGAGCAAATGGGAATTGCGAAAGTCTTACTATTAAAAATAAAATAACAGCGCTGATAAAGTTGTTTAGGAGATGAGTGATTGCAACAAACATGGCTGAAATATGAAGCGATAACTGCTATATAAGTATAATAATGTAGTATTATCTCTTCTGGTATGCAAATGCTATGAAACATAAACTGAGTTCTTTCCACTATTATTGAAAGTAAAGCCAAAAGCCACCATTGTTTAAGGAAATTGAATTGAATATATGTTTTATTTAATGGTCTCTTTTTGCTCCCATTCACATGCACATCCAAGATATTTCGTTTTCTTCAAAACTATTGGAACATTTTTGAGTGGATCGGTACTTATGCCCTGCCTCTTACCCTTTGGGATCGGCTCCAGTCTTGACCTGAAAGGCAGCACAACGGTTTATTTATTTGCAAGGAAGTGCAAAGATGAGGAAGCGATCATTATGCAGCTTCAATATTTATTTTAATAAATATAATGGAAATCAGT
The DNA here is from genome assembly GCF_018398535.1 of Haplochromis burtoni. Lineage (NCBI taxonomy): Eukaryota > Metazoa > Chordata > Actinopteri > Cichliformes > Cichlidae > Haplochromis > Haplochromis burtoni. Next base: position 6,727,491 of record NW_024582364.1, read on the forward strand.
AAAAGGTATATTTTTGCACTATTTATTTCTTTTCGGAGTTCCTAAATTGTGATTCTGTGGTTTCATTTGCACTTCCTCGTTGAATCTATGTAAAGTGTACGACATAGTCTAAACAAGTGGCCAAGTCATTGCCAGTTTTTTTTAGATGGCAGTGGAGTTTGTCGCTTCAAGTATGATTGTATAACAAGTAGCAAAGATGCATAGAGGGAAATGACGGTACTGAACTGGCCAATCACAGTGTTTGGAGTCTTTGTGGATACATTTCTCAGGACTCCGATATATTTCATATATCCACTGTAAGTCGGCTGCAGGTGGAAATGTGAGATAGATAATGAATTAATGGGTACACTTGCACCCAGTTTTGCACCTGGGTTGAAATGGTCCACTTTTGCACTATTACATTAAAGTTAAACATTGTCCACAGGGGCAAAGATAAGCACCTCCTGTCAAAGGTATAATGCCAGCACCAGATGGTACTCCCCCAGTGACAAGCAATTGTAGCCCTAAAGTTACAATAAGGTACTTTATTTTCTGAGAGTAAGGAGCAACTGCACAACTTTCACAATGGCTCAAGGCAGTTAAGGAGAGGGGAAAAAAGTATTATTTCAGTTTTCCTCACAGACCTCGCTAACTAGTTCAGGGATTCACGCTGGCATCCTTCTGGTCTGATATTCTTCACTCTCACCTGCTGCAGGCTCACAGTGCTGTGTGCCGTTTTATGTTCCCAGCTCTCTGCCAGTTGTTTGAAATCCTGCAAAAGATTCATGTTCACGGTGAAAGGGAGAGTGCTGTAATAGGAGGCATGATTTTACAGCACATAGTGTTTTCTCGCACAGGGGCCAGATGAGGTCCAAGTCTGTTTCTCATACATGGGGAAAAATAAGTCCAAGAGTCGAATGAATTTTTTACTGAAAGTGCCCGGCCAAGAATGGGAATGTAACCTCAGCGTACCCTCACTATTCATTTTCTCCCACACGCATATCGCATCTTCCTTCACACAGGCTCACCCACACAGCAGTATACGCACATGCAAGCAAAATGTAGGGACACGTACACAGAAGCACATATGGATTCGGCTGACTCCTGAATAATTGAGATGTTGCTATAAAACAAATGGTGCACCATATAGTGAGAGGTGGTGGCAGAAATAAATAGAAAGCTCAGGGAGTGCCTGCAGGTGAGCGTTAACATGTGAACCATCATGAATGGGTTTTAACCAGAGAACATCACGCATTAGCAGCTTGATGTTCTAGCTGGATCCATGATTGTCATTTTTTTCCTTCTTTTTTCTGCCTTTATAGTGCAGACACACACACACAGACGCAGACACACGCAGAGTTCAGTGCACAGCAAACAAGTCAGCTCAGCTGGAACAAATTTAACTTGAGGGCCTTTTTACTGCATCCAAGATTACGACTTTATAAAATATGAATATACAAATATTGAATTAATATGTAACAAAAGAGTGACTCTGGGAATGTAGCTTTACTCAACACACTGTGGTAAAAAAGTAGAGAGGATTATGCAACCAAGAAAATGGGACCAAAGAGTGCTAGTCATGTTAGCCAATGCTTTACACTTCTACTTTGTCGCAGTTCATTACCGACTGCTTGTTGGGATTATACTTACAGGCTGAATCCATGGTGCTGCAAGCAAGTTTTTTTTTTTTTTAGCTCAGTCCAGATTACTACAAACTCTGTGAGGCCATTATGATGGCACCTGCAGTGCTAAAGCTGGGGATGCACACACAGAGCAACAATGCATGTGTGTTTGTTTAATAGTGGATCAACAGAGTGGTTATTGACCAGGTGTCACAATTCCAAGTAATTCAATACTCCATTTATTTAGAAGAGTGGGGTAATAATGATGAGATGAACCCAAGCAAATGACAAAACCAACGTGTAACACTTTAAAGTGAAATATAACTCTAGGCTCCAGTGGACCTCCATTCAAGTTAATCGTTTTCAAAGAGTCATCGTGTAAATCTGCTCCTCCTGATTAGTGTGCTGGTGTTCATTTTAAAAATATGTCCATAATTAAGTACATATTTGATTGACATGCGTGGTCTATAGCAGTTGACAAGCAATTTTGATAAGACAGTTCTGAGGGACACACGTACAGTTTTTAATTCAGGTGAAATATGAGTTTTATATTTTGTTTCATGTGTTCTACAGGAGGCAGAGCGATGCAGTGGTTAGAGGGCTCCAACATTGTTCTGCTGTACCCTACGCACAGCCTACAGACAGCTTTGCAGACTGTCTACATGTTGTACCTGTTTACAGTGTCACAAACTGGTCTGTGGGCTACTTGTGCCATTTCTAGTCCTTGGCAGCTGTCGAGAAAGAGCTCAAGTGAAACTGGTGAAACCAAGTGTTGAAAAGTGTCCACTGCAGCCACTGTCTGCTCTTCTCATTATGTTTTTTGTTTTTTTCTTTGTGCATCTCTTGTTTGTGTTGAATACATAGTGGAGTTTGCATGTTCTCCCTTCTTCTCCCCGCAGGCCAAAGACATGCATGTTAGGTTAACTGGTGATTCAAAATTAGCTATAGGTGTGAATGTGAGTGTGAATGGTTGTCTGTCTCGATGTGTTAGCCCTGCAACAGGCTGGTGACCTGTTCAGTGCCCACTGACAGCTGGGAACTTGATAAAGATGGACGAGATGTTTTTGCTGTGCAATGGCAGAGTCGGTATATTACATTTTCTGAAGGCTGTGTGCTGTTTATTAGCTTTTTTATTCATCTTCTATTCACAGTAATTTTGGTTTGATCTTTGGATAATTGTACACAGTGACCCTCAAGAGGATGTGATGCAAAGTATTTCTTGTTTTTGTTGATGACTTCCAATTTTGATGAGATTCGTGTATATTTTGAAATATTGAATTAAGTAGAGAGTCACTCTATTCATTTAGAAGTCACAAGTCACGTTTCTGTGAACATAACAATCATGTGTTGCAAATATTGGCAGTGGGTGTCAGTATCACTTGGTTTGTCCCCTCAATGCACAAATGGTGACTGCTCTGCTTTAATATAATTCAGAATAACAGTAGTTAGCATACAAGGTCCAAATGAGAAACAAATCTATATTTCTAACATCTTAATATCTGTTTTTGGATACAGAAGAAGAAAACTGAGTTATGCAAAGTTCAAGTACTTAAAGGATGAGTTGAGTGCCACAAGACCGAAAGGTCGGTACAAAAATTGGACTCAAGTGCAGGAACCTAGAGAAGAGATAACGGAAAGTTGAAGTTGTTAAACTCAAAACTCCAAAAGTGCGACAAGGGCAAAGTAAACAAAACACAGAACTTGATATGGCGAGGCCTAGCTAACGTGGCTAGGTGGACGTGGATTGGCGGGCGGGCAGACG
>NW_024582364.1:6730873-6741636 GCF_018398535.1 Haplochromis burtoni
GGGCCAGAGATGCAGCCTGGAGCTTGGCAGTTAAGCAGTGACACTGAGGATAGAGGAAAACTGAGTTGGGGAGGTAGTGGAGAGGAGCTCTGTACATGGTGAGCATATTGTACAACTTTTTTTACTTGCAGGTGGAGGAAGTAAGCGATGAGGGAGGAGTGATGTGATGTAAATCTGGAGTGAGGTCAACGGTGTGGAATGGCTGACCTGAGATCCAGAGGTTCCAGATGGTGTGCAGTGGCAGGAGGGCAGGCAGGTGAGGCACAGAGTGATTTACAAAATGAGGGTAAGGTATCCTGAGTCCAAGAGAAAAGCTTAAGCTTGAGGTTTAAGTCAAGGTGAGTTCAGGAATTGTGGCACAAGAAAACAAGGTTAGCAGGGTAAATCACAACGAGAGCTTAAAACATGCAAACCGGCTGCCAACGTGAGTTGATGACAAACTGGCGGTGAACGAACGACAGCGTGAGGCTCAAATCACTCTGGCTTGATTGCCTGCAATCAGCCCCGGGTGTGTGGAACTGCGGAGGAGAAGATGGCCAGGGGCGGATACCAGGTAGACTCAGGAGCCAGATGGAAAATTCCAGCCACAGACCCGGACCATGACATTGAGCCTCTTAATGGGGCTGAATGAAAGCCTTTACCTCAGCTGTCCTACGCAGCGAAGACGAGAACAGTGAAGCCAGCTTTGTTTTAATTAATTTTAATCACAGCAGTGCAGTGTTGTTTGTCCTATTTCTTCTTAATTCTAATGTTACCTAACACATTAAATTAGCCAATCAAGTATGTATGCGTGCACAGTTCTGCTCCAGTTTCATCATAGTTTAATAAAGTTGAAGTTTTGGCACTTTAATATAGACTTTTAGGGCTTATTAAATCATGTGGCACATGTACAAAGATACTGAGAAATGACATAACCAATGAAAACACTTTAGCTTAATGTAGTTTCCTGTAGTTTTTGGTTAAGAAATACCCCAAACCCATGTGTGGCTTTTTATTAGCTGCTTTTGGGTATGTGGAGATTGCATTCACGGAGATGAATGAATATAATCTGCACGTACTGAGCATCATTTCTAATGGAGAGCCATGTGAGACTAGAAGCTGCACCAAAGTAATCTGGAGGTTGATTTTTATACTAATGATATCCCCGAAGAGGCATCTATTGCAGCTGAGTGGGAAATGCAAAGTATGCTCTCCAAGTCTAACCGCATTACATTCTATTTATTCTAATGGATAAATGACCATCTTTATCGGCAAATGTGGTCTAACAAATTGTAGTGTCATGAATAGAAATTAAAAAAAAGTTATTTCCAAGCCTTATAGTGATTTATTGTTACCCATGTAACAGAAATAACTTTCTGGCTGCACATCAATAAAGTTAGAATCACCATGGTAATGTAATCTACTTTTTCTAACTTCAACTTTACAAGTTTTCTTTTTTTATCATTGCTGCCATGACAAAAGGGTGACAGGTTGTGACGCTCTGCTATTTATAAACAGCTGCTGCTCTGAATAAATAATAGCACCAGAATAGGCTTGTAGTATAGGTCACCTTGCTGCTCATTTCATCAAGTTCGTCAAGATTTTACTTAATGTCTGCGGAAAATATTTCACTTGAGGTAGCTCAGTAAAATCTGGATTTATGACACACAGCTGACCTTTGAGAAAATGCCTTTCACGGCTCATTCTTTTCATCCATTACAAATATCTTAAGTTATTCAAGAGGGTGACAGATTTTTATGTGCTCTCCACTCTGCCTGATTGTTAGTATGATATCAAACACTTTATGAGGATGTCTGAAGCTTCTTTGGGGGTTAGAGCCAGATACACAACACAGTCTGACTGTTTGGTAAGGAAGAGACAGGCTATCATTATTAGCCCAAAACAAAGGATGTGTGAGAATGCGAAAAGCAGTTTCTGCTTTCAAAATAAACATTCTGCCATTTCTTGTCCTTGTTACGTTACCATAATGTTAATGATGCAACACGCTGATGTTTTTGTAAGGTGAATTTGACAAGGACGCAGAAAATTCCAGGTGCATTAAGAATGAGAACAAACAAATACAACAACTGCAACACATTAGTAATAAGTAGCTAACTCAAAGGTAAGACATCTGGGAATCAGAAATAGAACTGAATTTAATATTGCATGCAAATACATGTTTCTATATTCCAAGCCTGATCGTCCAACAGTAGTTTGAAAGTCAACAAGTCAATGATTAAACCATGATTTCGATACCGTGTAATTCAATCAGCATCATCATAATTAACAATGCATTAAATGACTTCACATCTGACACGTCAGCCTCAGGTTCAGTCTCTGTGGTCCATCCACCCAACAGCCTGGTGTCATTGTTTCCTGCTTATTTATTTTAGCTACTTGTTCGTTTTTATATAGTTATACTTCAAGGTTTTTCTCAACAGTGTTTTGTGGAGGTTTTGTTGCTCCTGTTGTGTGAAACTGGATTCAAAGAAGGTCCTGCACCAACAACTAATGATTGCTTTGGTTGCTGATTGATTGCCACAGTTGCCTGCAGATTTTCATGTTTGTGTGTAAATACTCACGAACTACTTGCAAGTTATACCTCAGTGCTGCAGCCAGCGTATTTCATAAGGAGCCACTTTTACTTTGAAGGAAAATGGTCTGTATTTCCAGTTTGTGTTGTACTTTTCACAGTTTCTCTACAGCTCAGAGAGTAGGTTCAAGGTTCAAGGTTCTTTATTTGTCACATGCACAGTTATACAAGTATAACACACAGTGAAATGTAATCTGACACGCTCCTTGACATGTGCAAAAATGGGGGGGGTAGAGGAAGAACATTATATATATAGTATATACATTAGGTGAATGTGCAGTAGTAGCAGCAAGCAGGTGAATTCTGTACATTAATAAGAATAGACATCTGACTATTTTACAGACTAGACAATATAAACATATTTAAAATTGGTGGCTGTAGCTCAGGTGGCAGAGCAGGTCAGCCACTAATCAGAAGGTCGGTGGTTCGATCCCAGGCTGCATCCTAGCTGCATGCCAAATATCCTTGGGCAAGATACTAACCCCATGTTTGCCTACTGGTCAGAGGGCCCGGTGGCGCCTGTGTCCGGCAGCCTCGCCTCTGTCAGTGTGTCCCAGGGCAGCTGTGGCTACAATGTAGCTTGTTCTGTGTGAGGATGCTCTCCACAGCGCCTGTATAGAAAATCCTGAGGATCTTTGGAGAGATCCTGAACTTCCTCAGTTGTCGTAGGTGATACAGGCGCTGCCTAGCCTTTTTGGTCTGGACCTGAATGTGGGCAGCCCATGTCAGGTCTGAGGAGATGTGGACACCAAGATACTTGAAGGACTGCACCCTCTCCACTGGAGCTCCATTGATGATAATGGGCTTGTAGTCTCTGTGCCTACTCCTTCTGAAGTCCACCACCAGCTCCTTGGTCTTGCCGACGTTCAGCTGGAGGTGGTTATCCTGGCACCATGATGCCAGACTCTTCACTTCGTTCATGTAGGACGCCTCATGGACAGTGTTTATAGACAGCCCAATCATTTCCATTAAACTACAATTGCTGCAGTGTGCTAGCCACCAGAGCAATCACAAGGATGTTTCTGCCAAACGATTGGTTAATGCACATTGTTCCCTAGCGACATGTGCTTGGTAGGAGGTCAAAAAGCTGTAGGCTATCTGTAGGCTTGTGTCACTGGGGTTTAAGAAATAACTTTTTAAGCAACTACCACCAACACTCTGTAACTACTCACAGGTAAGTGGTGAATGCTTATTTCCCCCCTTATCACAAGTGATTAACTCCTTATCTCTAGGCCTGCTTCTGTGGTCTTATTCACTTTATCTACGTTGTCACCATATAGATCCTAAAATAGAGCACAAGACATCTGGGTCACATGTCTGCAAAACCTCAAAATCAACGGTCATATAGAGTGGAAACAAGATTTCTTTTACTTTGTTAATCAGGTTTTTAAAGCTAACATGTAAACAGCTCTTCAATTACATTACAGTTGTGTAACGTGCTACATTTCACTTACAATTATTATGTTACTTATGATACAAAGCATCTTCAGTTATCTGAACAAAGAAAAAAAATCACCAAATAATCCTATTTTTTCTTCCTGTGCACATCTTTAACAATCGGATGTTTTTAGTTTGTGTGCAGGAAGATGAAAATCATGGTATGGTACAGCGATACAGGAGATCTGTATTTTTATTCCATAAAATAACAAAGAGTGCAATGGTAAAGTGCAAATTGCATCCAGGACTGAAACAACTAAATTACACTGGTAACAGAACTTCAGCTCTTTGCAAACATCTGCATAGCCAGGATGCTAACACAAAGCTAGCGAAGAATCCAGAGTGATGATGAAGCTGAGTAAATGCCAACCTCAGCTCAGCAACCAGAGCTGAAAACAGCAATCATGAAGATGATCGTTTTAAGTAACAGATTAGTTGCTACACATTCCTGCACCGAGAGGCATTTGCAATATTATTAATATTTAGACTAGATGTTAGGTTCAAATACTTTAACATTACAAAGTATTTAGCTGTCATTATAGTAAAAACTTTTGAAAGCCTTTTTCCTCTTGTTCATTCATGATGCCACTGTAAATGGTGACTACAATGGATCTCTTTCCTAATAGCTGAATATGCTGATATTGTTTCCTGTGCCCTTTCTCCTTGTGTAATACTCTCATTGTTTAAACCTGCTGTGTATGGTGCTAGTGATGCACCACATCCTGGAGCTCATTTCAAGTGTGTGCCTTGGCACAGATGTGAAAAATACTGTGTCAACACAAGAGCACACATTAAATGTACCAGGACTATACATGTAACTACCAATGTATGGGAACGGCTCAGTGGACTTTGTCAGTGCGTATATATTTAGCCGCTGCAGTCCTTTTTCAGTGTGGTGACATCTCCCACAGTCTCACCCAGCTGTTTTTATCAAGTCATTCTGTCAGCCAGGCAACCCCACACTGCTGCATTATTCATACTCTGCTACGGAGACAGGGGAATTGGAAGTCCCGACCACCACTTTGAAGACATGCAAAGAAGGGGGGAAAGACTCTGCGCCGCTTACATCTGCTGTCACCGGTGCTTTCCCAGTTGCTGTGATCACGTTGAACACAGGAATCATTAATAAGACTATACTAACATGTGGAGGTGAGATCTAATTGCGAATAGATGCTTACATTTATGTGCACAGGTATTTTGTGTGCATGAATGCATGCACATGCATGTGTGAAGAATATGCAATTTTGCTTAATGTCATTGTCACCCAGTTTTCCTTTTGGTTTTGTACCAATGTTTATTAAAGCCATAAATCATCTTCCGGGCTTTGGGTTTCCCTTGCACAGGCTACAAAAGAACACAGCTCCCCCCTGTACTATAAATATCTTAGATGGTGAAACACCCCTTTCAGGCACTGTCAGAGAAAAATCTAACCACCATCCTGTTAAAAAAATTGTCTGTGTTCATTTCAGGATAATTACATAATCTGAAAACTCTGACAAGATAACGGATGTGATGGAAAAATGAAAAAAACACGTGCCCCCCCCCCCCACAATACCTCATATTTCTAAAAGTCTCCTTGTCATTTCAGTTTGATAGAGACTGTAGCTGTAAGGAATATGACTGATCTTCCATCACAGAGATTTTTTTTGTCAGTCCTAACATCATAATAGAAATACAGCAAAGCTGAATAGATTGACAGTATTTTGTAGATGCACACAGACCCGCACACAAAACAAAAGTAATATTCCAGAAATGAAAGAACGCATGAAACCCTGACGTAAAACTAGGCAAATAACGCCGTGACTGTGTATGCTGGTGTTTGGCGATTTGCTCGTGTTTGCATAAATGGGAAAGCCTGATTGACAGAATGACTTCCAGTGTTGACTCAGTGTGATTGAGTTGGAGATGTGAGTGCACTCTGCTGGCAGTGTTCTCCATTTGTCACCATCTTGAGCCATGAGATGGGCCGGAAGACGCCCGTTGGACCAGAGACCTCCTATCTGCCTTGCCGTAATCCCGCTCTTAGGATGTACAGGCACGCCTACGGCCCCCAAGAACACCCATCTCATGGAAACTAATCCATTGATCCCACTCTGTGTCAGCCACCAAAGCAGTTAAAGCTGCGAGCTACAGAGCTATGCTATGTCAAGTGTAGCTCTCATCACCAAGGATTCGACAATGTGAAGATATTGTGGAATGCAAATGGTCAAATGGCAGCTTTGTTTATGAGTAGTACACAAGAAAGAGGTTGTTGAAATAGCTTCTTCTCTAATTAAGACTCAACCCTTTTTATGAAATTGATTAACATGTATAACTAATGAATGGTTTTATATTCATTATAGATTTGTCTGTAACTTAAATCTAATCAAGTAAGACAAGAAAAATCAGAAACACCATTAATCATCATCTGTTTTCCTAATGTCTAAGGCCAGCTTTTTATTCCCCAAGTATATATCAAGTCTACGAATAAAACCCAAATAAAAATTGATATAACATGATTTATGAAAGAGGCTCATTGGAGAGTAGGGCAATGAAAATGCCATCCGCCTGAAAATCTAATAAGCATCCTCTCTGAATCAGCGAATGAGGCGGTGGCATGTACAGGAAGCCTTTCACAGGGTGATCATGTATTAAACAGACTTCCTCTCCTCAAATATTCATGGGCAGAGATTTACTCATTAATCTTTCATTATCTTCTATCTCTCTGTTTTGCATACATCAGGAGCTTGAAGCTGTTATTGGTTACAATCACCTTCATTGCGTACATATTCCTACGTGCGGGTGCCTGCGCTTTTGAGCTGATTATAGTGCCTACGTGCAGCAGATAATGAGTCAACTTATTATTTGAGCATCTGATTTTGCTGCTGCCTTTTCTGTCTGATTTAGGAATTTTTAAATATTTGTGATGAAGGAGTCAGAGTGTATGGATGCCTAGCTCAAGGGTTCAATGGGAGAGGTGTTTGGATGACCCACAGACTAACAGGATCTCTACATAAACACAGATGTTTGTCTCAAGGAGCAGATACACTTCAACTTGTCATGGCTGCAGACCTGTGCATAAATACAAACAGCCAAGTGGTGGTAGAAAAAGCTCTGAGATAATTAAACCTTTATTTACAGGAAAGTGAAACTCTTGAGATTAAGAAACTCATTTGCAAGAGTGTCTTGGGCCATCGTGTGTGGCATGAACCTAGCATGTTTTACGTGGCCTCTTGCTGTGAGGGAACAGCACTAAACACTCATCACCGTTCTCTTGCTTCCAGTTCGACGACCACCATGTTCAGATCCCCTGCCATTTGCTTTTGAAAGTGTTGTAGTGTATAAAACAGAAGAAAATAGACAGATTCACTACATGAGTGAATGTGCCTAACTGCATTTTAGTACTATACAATGCAATAAGTAAACATTCTACTACTTAAATCGCTTTACTCTCATAAGGGGCAGTAAACAAACTAGATTTATGTTAACTTCAAAGCTTTATGATCCGAGCTCACATGATGCTGCAGTGTGTTGCAAATTAGACTTTGGGGGGAGACAGAGTAGGCTACAAACTATCCTCCAAGATGAAAGCAGTTTTGAAAGTCCAGTAAGGTCAGTGGTTCACTGGCTACATGCTTGGCTTCCCAGAACCGCCCCCAGCATGATTAAGGATGTGCTGTGATGTGATCCCTCTGATTACCATAGATGACTATAGGAAGGCAAAGCTGTGTGTAAGACTTCAGGGGGACACTGGTGGGCAGCAGTTGTATCGACCTGCTACCTTGGATTCCAGTTAATAATATACAGGGACTTAACACGCCTACATATGTGAACAATGTGCAAGAAGAAATGCCTGGGCAAAGAGAACACACCAAGTCGGGAAAGCAGAGGAACAAAAAAGTCATCGAACTAGAAAATAAATTACACATGCACAAAAAGAAACACTTTTGAATGTAAGACGCGTACACTCCCGTTTCCTGCACATGAGGAAAAACTGCTTTAAATGAGGCAAAATCTAAATGTCGCTCCTGATAATGACTTTCGTTCTGCTATTTGTCCACTAACATCATCATCACCATGGTTCTCAGAAATTGGACCTTGTTATTCTGTCGACTCTCTTTCTACATGGTCTGACTTACTGGTAACAATGCAATTAATCAGAAACTCTGGATCGAGTTTCTTTTTTCTGAAAAACACAACTTTTGGTTTTAACTTTAGGGATGTGCAAAGGAGTTCTTTTCAGTGTCTTCAATCAATAGAAGCATTTCTTTAAAAAAAAAAAAAGTTGCTCAGATGATTTGTTTGAGTCCACTGACTCACTCAGGGGACTCAGCTTCGTTGTGTAACCTGTTCAGTAAACGAATCACTGATCCTGCACCTTTCCCCTCGCAGTGACGGGATCTGAGACCGTTTTAGAAGCCACCGAACAACACTCAGGGCTGTCATTCCATGTGTGGTAGTTTCACATCAATCACTGAAAATATGCATCTCTCTTGCATTGAGTCACAGCTGCTGAAGCACCAATGTGTAAGGTGAAGCTAATACTTTGATTTAGCCTTTTTTAGGAAAGTGTGTTACCAAAAAAAAACTTGCTTTTGATTGTGTACCTTAGTATTCATGTGGCTTTGTAAGTGGAAGAACACGACCATTTAAGCCAATTATTTTGTGCTAACTCAGCCACATCAGTCTGGTTAGCCCTGCAAAGAGTCATATTTGTGTGTAAGAATGTACTTGCTCATTACTTTGAGTAATGTATATACTGAAGACTGCATGATAAACTGCACAACATCACATAATATTTTGAAAAGAAACAGTACCAGTGTAGCACTGACATCTACAGACAGTATTACAGTTGATGTTGCACAACTAGGCGTTTGGGCAGTCAGTTAGCCCAGTATAATCAGCAGCCGTTCCTTAAATCTTGCAATATGTCTTTTGGAAGAAGCACCTGACATTGAGTTGATAACATTTTTACTGCGAAAATGAACCGGAAAACATCTCAATTTCACAGTTTTGCCATTTGTAGATTACCCTGACCTTCTCCAGGAAACAAAATGCCTGTCTTTTCTGGGAAGGATTGGCTACGGATCCAGACTGTTAACAAGCACAGGGAGATCTTTTCCATCCCAACAAAGAGTGTTGTACTTATTTTTTCATATTTATTTTATGAGATTCAAAATGTTTTCTGAAGTCTTCCTGCTAACACTGGAGTTTTCTGATATGACTAATGCAATAATGAATCAGCATTGTACAGAACCTGGTCAGGCTCAACCTGTTTCCACCGCTCATCCGGCTTTGAAGAGGTACGTATGTCTGCCATCTGTTGTTATCTGGGCACCCGCTGACACCACACAAAGATTCATTCATATTCATTGATTGGAGCTTGTCAGGCCCTCTTCAATGTTAAAAAATAGATGAAGGTGACTTTATGTCCACGCTGTCAATCAGAAAGTTCAGTAAATTTGAAAATATATCTAAACCTGACTATAAAAACTGGAGCCTGACCAATATCAGCCAAAACTAAAGTAACTCATCTGCTGAATAGTAATACATTAGCAAGTGCTGTGTAAAAGTTGACATTTTGCTAGGAAAATGGCAAATAGGTGCAGCAATTTACTGAAAAATATGGAGAACATACATGGAAATACAGTACATAAGCAAACGGTTTGTTCAGTTCTAACAAGCTTGAAAATTAGTAATTGGTAGCAATAGCAATGACCACCTTTATTCTACAAAATAGCCTGGACTACGTTAGGCAAGCATGCTTGTAACAGTTCAGGAACAGTTCTTTAGGCTTCAAGGACATCCCAGATCTTCTTGGATATTGTCTGCCTTTTGTGCCACCCTGCATCATGCTCAGTGTTCATTAGCGAGCGTCAGCGTGGAGTGCGAATTTGGACGTGTGAGTGACTGGCTTTGTGAAGAGGGGAGCCTTGATGTGTTTTCCCTTCCCTGGATTCCCTCAAGCCCCTTTCCCTTCACCACTGTACAGTGGGGCAAAAAAGTATTTAGTCAGCCACCGATTGTGCAAGTTCCCCCACCTAAAATGATGACAGAGGTCAGTAATTTGCACCAGAGGACTGATGAAACCAAAGTAGAACTTTTTGGTATAAACTCAACTCGTCGTGTTTGGAGGAAGAAGAATACTGAGTTGCATCCCAAGAACACCATACCTACTGTGAAGCATGGGGGTGGAAACATCATGCTATGGGGCTGTTTTTCTGCCAAGGGGACAGGACGACTGATCCGTGTTAAGGACAGAATGAATGGGGCCATGTATCGTGAGATTTTGAGCCAAAACCTCCTTCCATCAGTGAGAACTTTGAAGATGAAACGAGGCTGGGTCTTCCAACATGACAATGATCCAAAACACACCGCCCGGGCAACAAAGGAGTGGCTCCGTAAGAAGCATTTGAAAGTCCTGGAGTGGCCTAGCCAGTCTCCAGACCTCAACCCCATAGAAAATCTGTGGCGGGAGTTGAAAGTCCGTGTTGCTCGGCGACAGCCCCAAAACATCACTGCTCTCAAGAAGATCTGCATGGAGGAATGGGCCAAAATACCAGCTACTGTGTGTGCAAACCTGGTAAAGACCTATAGTAAACGTTTGACCTCTGTTATTGCCAACAAAGGTTATGTTACAAAGTATTGAGTTGTATTTTTGTTATTGACCAAATACTTATTTTCCACCCTGATTTACGAATAAATTCTTTACAAATCCTACCATGTGGATTCATGGATTTTTTTTTCACATTCTGTCTCTCACAGTTGAAGTGTA